>NC_052343.1:16201052-16353863 GCF_016432855.1 Salvelinus namaycush
TGACCGAAGATAACATTGAGGTGGGAATCTGCAACGAGGCAGGTTTCAGAAGACTCACCACAGCAGAGGTCAAGGACTACCTGGCAGCCATTGCATAAAATGCCCCCTCCATTGGGGTCTGTTGGCATGGACTCATTCAGATCAGCTGTTTTACTTTTTACAAACCAGATACCAATACAGTTTTTTGCAGTTTAGCAGATTTCTACAATTTGTCTTTTTTTTTCTCCGGTTATACCTAGTCACATACTACTAATAAAAATATGATTTATGTAATAATATTTTGTCCTTTGATCAATTTTTGTTTTCTTCATATAATTTAATTTCATGTTAGGTTTCAGTTTGCGATTTGAAAATTAGTTGTTTAATTCTCAATTTCTCACTATATTGCAAAAGTGTAAATATACATTTTGCATGAAATTAGTCCCCCCCCCGACCAAATACAGTGCCTTCAGAAAGTATTCATACCACTTGACTTATTCCACATTTACAGCCTGAATTTAAAATGGATGAAATAAAAATCACCCATCTACACACAATACCCAATAATGAGTGTTTTTAGAAATGTTTGCCAATTAATAAAAATGATTTACAGAAATTTATAACTTAAATAAAAGTAGCCTTTTCACACCCATTTCCTATAACACTCCAAATTAAACTCAGGTGCATCCAATTTCCTATGATCTTCATTGATGTTGCTACAACTTGATTGGAGTCCACCTGTGGCCAATTCAATCGTCTGGACATGATTTAGAGACACCTGTCTATTTAAGGTCCCACAGTTGACAGTGCATGTCAGAGGGACTGGGGTTTCCAGGAGGAGTAACGGCAGCTGGTAACAGTTGACAGTGCATGTCAGAGGGACTGGGTTTTCCAGGAGGAGTAACGGTGGGTGGTAACAGTTGACAGTGCATGTCAGAGGGACTGGGGTTTCCAGGAGGAGTAACGTGGCTGGTAACAGTTGACAGTGTATGTCAGAGGGACTGGGGTTTCCAGGAGGAGTAATGGCGACTGGTAGAGCTTTTTGAGTCGACGCAACAAATTCAAGAAATATTTTTAAACAGTTTGCTACTACAGAGGATGAAGGAGTGGAAAGAGCTTGGATATGTGGAAATGGACGCCATGAAATGTGTAGAGGGAAGCGGTGTGGTCGGGAAAATGTAGCGTTAAGTACAAAAAGAAAACGTACTCCTGTAACGTTATCTCAGAAATGTAACCTGATGAGGATGAACTACCAGCCGCAGGTGCGGTGAAGGCCGTCAAGTTCGTGCCTCGTTCAGTTGACAACAAAAATGATGGTGGCTCAGTGGGTGTGAGATTTTGTTGTTGTTGAGGGAATGGATCCTTGGCTTCTGGCTGATCTATATGGAGTGTCAGGTTGGTTGGGGACTGTTGAGTCAGTGAAAGTAACTCAAAGTGGACTCGCAATTCTTCCGTTCAGAGTGAGCGGGCGCTGCTCACCACACGCCAAGGGACAAGAACTTTGACTTGCTTTGCTCTCCGCAGCAGGGCGCGGTTGAAAGGAGGGATAACCAGTGCTGTTTATTCATGGTCTCTAGCCCCGAATATTTATTAAAATGTTTTCATACTTTTCAGTCAATTCGCAAGTGGCTGAATATCATCTGAGTGAGGGAAACGGCGCCCCTCTGTCTCAGTATGTGTAGCACAATATCTATGATGTCGATTTGTATGACACGTTGCCAGCTGTAGCATTTGATGCCAGCAAGCATTTGGCCTCCCTTGATTAAATAAAATAATACAATTATAGAAAATAATTAGCCTATCAGTGTTGAGCTGAGCTCCACTGTGGGTTGTCTTGGTGCAGCAAAACGCACTCCACGGGATGCCAGTTTGGATTTGGCTTCACACTAATGAAATTACATCCTAAGCAAAATATCCTCATTGTCTGAAAAAAATGTGTTTGTGTCTGTTTTACTTGTGTTGATGTTCCTTTCCTAATCCAGGGATGGGGATTTGGACTTGTGCTTTTGACTTAATTCTCTGTACTGGCCAATGATAATGACGGTGATTTTCATATAACACTAAATTAATATACTGTGGCTCTGGCTTGAGACGGTAGAAGTTCAATATGTAGTGTAGATATAGGCTCACATTTAGCTAGCTAACTTAGCTGGTTCATTGTTGTCCATGTGAGGAAGTTAGGCTAGCAAGCATTTTTAGCTAGGTAGCCTATGAAAACAAACACTAAACGCCATAGAATATTTCGCCAACATGAAAAAGAGGAGGATGGCATTAGCGTTCATCTAGTCTACAAGGGTGTCAACCTATATATATATATTTTTTTTTACCTGTGCAAGCGCACACACACAGACAGAAATCAGTACCATGGACAGCCACATGATATTTATCAACATTGATTGGACTAAATAGTTATCTTTTAAGTTTGTTTCAGTGTATTAAACTAAGCATAGAGGTGACCTTGTTGATTTGATGTTTAAATCAGTAGTTTAGTAAACTGTCAAACATTAACTTGCTTGACCATGCTGCAGGTCATATAACTGTTTATTACATGAAATATTTGATTTGTGGACTTCACCGGACAGATGTTGCTCTCCGGTTTTGTGATGAAACAAACGTATGTGTAGTTGAATTCATTCCGCCACTGTGTGACTGTTGTCACGGTCTTATTGTATATCATGGCGGCGTATGAATGAATGGTTATAGAGCAAACAACGCAAATATCACAACAAGTTGAAATATGGCTTTTTTTACTGGCTTGGCTTCCCCAGTGATTTTACTCTCGCATCACTACTGGGGTGGCGTTAAGTGTTGAGGATCAACTGAAATGTAAGATTCCTGGTGTCTGTGATGCTCGCCGTTTGGTACGAGAGCATTGTGAAACAGAGTTTTTAACCCGACAAAGTCAAGTTAGGATGTGCAGTTAACCTGTGAGCTTTTGTCCCAAAACCATTACATTGTTTTAGGTGCCAAGCTTACGGTCATGTTGCAGCAGTGTGTAGGAGCGAGATTCCTGTATGTGAGAAGTGTGCAGGAGGACATAAAACAAAGGAGTGTGTGTGAATTGTAGGGGTACCCATGGTGCTGTAGATCAGAAGTGTCCAGGGAAAGGCAGGTTGAGGTTGCCGGGATCAGAGTAGTACAAAAAGTGTCATGCTGGGCAGTGAATAGAGTAGGAGATGATGTGTACAGGGTGAGGGATCCTCCTGTGAGTAGGCCGAGGCAAAAAAAGAGTGATAAGAATAACGTGCCACAGTAATGTTGGTTTCTTAGCGTTCATAGCCATCGTTATCAACTATACTGCAGAAAATCACATTAAAATAGATGTTGTGGTGGCAGCTGCAGAGAAGTGCTTGGGTGTATGAGATTTTACTGCAGAAGAGTTACAAGGTGTGTTGAACGATAGTGTCTCATTCTACCATGCTGCCGGCCTGGTGTTGGATCAGATAGGGCCAAGTAGTAGAATATTGGTGTGGTTTTAATGGGAGTAGGGTTAGTTGGTAGAGTGGTGAGGTTTTAATGGGTGTAGGGTTAGTTGGTATAGTGGTGTGGTTTTAATGGGTGTAGGGTTAGTTGGTAGAGTGGTGTGGTTTTAATGGGTGTAGGGTTAGGTAGTATAGTGGTGTGGTTTTAATGGGTGTAGGGTTAGGTGGTAGAGTGGTGTGGTTTTAATGGGTGTAGGGTTAGTTGGTATAGTGGTTTTAATGGGTGTAGGGTTAGTTGGTAGGGCACATTTTTTCCCCCTTCCCTTTGTGTCAAAGTGTAATGAATTCATGCTCAAGAACAGCAGGCTGACAGCCCAGACAGTAGGTGGCGGCATGCACCTCTAACGTATGTTTGCGGACTGCCATAATACCATAAAATAAGTGCATGTCAGAGCAGAAACTATACCGTGAAGTCCAAGGGACTGTCCATAGATCTGAGATAGAATTGTGATGAGGCATATTATCTATGGAAGGGTATAAAACACTTTCTAGAACGTTGAAAGTTTCCAAGAGCACAGTTGTCTCCATCATTTGAAAATTGAAAAAATATGGAACTACCTGGATGCTGGCCGTCTGACCAAACTGAGCAACCTGGCGAGAAGGGCATTGGTCAGAGAGGTGGCCAAGAACCAAATGAACACACTGACAGAACTACAGAATTCCTTGTCTGAGATGGGAGAACCTGTCTCTACAGCACTTCACCAATCTGGGCATTATGGGAGAGTGGCCACATGACAGCACACCTGGAGTTTACAAAAAAGCATGTGAAAGACAAATGTAAAACACTATGTCTGGACAAAACCAGGCACAGCTCATCACCCATCTAACACCATCCCTACCGTGAAGTGGTGGTGGCAGCATCATGCAATGGGGAGGCTTTTCAGCGGCAGGGACAGGGAGACTGGTGAGGATAGAGGGAACAATGAATGGAGCCAAATACAGCAAATCCTTGAGAACCTACGTTTCAACAGGACAATGACCCCAAGCATTTAGCAAAAGCAACTCTGGAATGGCCTCAAAACAAGAATGTGAAAGTCCTTCAGTGGCCTAGACTTGAATCCCATTGAAAATCTGTGGAAAGACTTGAAGATTGCTGTTTGCTGCAGCTCCCCATCTAACTTAACAGAGCTTGAGAAAATATGCAAGGAAGATTGGAGACAATCCCCAAATCTAGATGTGCAAAGGTGATACAGACATCCCCATGAGGACTCAAAGCTGTAATCACTGCCAAAGGTGATACAGACATCCCCATGACGACTCAAAGCTGTAATCACTGCCAAAGGTGATACAGACATCCCCATGACGACTCAAAGCTGTAATCACTGCCAAAGGTGCTTCTAGAAAATATTGACTTGGGTGTGAATACTTATGTAAATGAGATATTTTTGTTTTTCATTTTCAATAAATGTTCTAAAATGTCTGAAAACATGTTTTCACTTTGTCATTATGGGGTATTGTGTGTAGATGGGTAAGAAAAACAATTATATTTAAATTCAGGGTGTAATAACAAAATGTGTAATAAGTCAAGGGGTATAAATACTTTCTGAAGGCACTGTATTACCCCCATCATTTTAGAATTAATGAAACAGAGCTCCTCTAGACATTTAGCATAGTTGATATTAAAATATAAGAAAACTCTCTCAAATATAATTAATTTTTTTATAGTAAACAAGTTATATTTTCATAACAGTAAAGAAAATGCTTTATCATGAACCTGTAGCTAGGCTTTCCATAATGCGCAATTTACAGCGCGCCAAAAATAACCGGGACATCTTTCCCATAATATCCCTCCGCACAACTGAATGATATAAGAACATATCACTGATGGCCCTGGGATAGATTTCTATAATTATAATATTTATAGCTATTCATGTGGTCATTGATATCAATACAGCATGACATAATTGGTGATTTAGAAATTTATAATCACTACTTTTTATGATGAACTATGTTTTCTTGCGTCAGGATACTGCGTGCTGTCACTTGTCTTCCAGTGACGTTTGTGGCGCCAGAAATCAAGGGTTTTGGTTGGGGAGCGGTGTGTGTTAGTACGGGCCATATATTACCTAGGAATGTTATTAAATAGTTTCAGTTTTGACACAAGTAAGTTAGTATAAAAATCGGTCTAAAGTTAGGATGGTGATGCTACGCAGCAGCGGCGTGGGCGCGGAACCAGCAACTCGGAAGAAGAACCGGGTTGACTTGGATACGAGCTCCGAGTTTCTGTCGCTGGAGAGCGCATCGCAGACAAAGTCGAGTCGGCTGAAGAGGGGCCTGGATGACAGCTCCAGTAACACTGAAAACACGCCAAATGTGAGGCCCTTTTAGATAGTTGACATTATAAAATGTCGCTGTAAACTCAGCTGTTGTTAGCCATCTGACAGCTGTTAGCTAACCAGCTAACTAGCTAGCCCGACATTGATGTTGTTTATGTACCTAGTTAACCGCATTCTATGCCAGTTGTAAGCTAACTGGAGGCTAATGTTATAAATTAGTTGGCCTGTTAGCTCCTGTCTCTAGTTTACATACCCTATGGGGTATCGCCCATAGATGTTTATATCGTGGAGTTGAGTAAACTCAGCTAGTTAGCTAGCCCCTTTAGATGGCTAGTAAGTAGCACTGACTAACAATAACTTTAATGATTGTTTCTGAATGTGGACAGGTATGTTGCCTGCTAGCTAACTTCTATAACTAGCCAGCTATAAGCTAGCTTACTACACTAAAAATGACTGGATTCCTATGTGAAGGCAGCTGATGTTTTTGTTTTTTCTAACATAGGGCCACTCGATGGTGAAGGAGGAGGATAGCCCTCCGAGACGAGGATCCCTGAGGACCAGGGGACAGACCGTCAAACATGAGGTGTCCTTGGCTAAAATGAATGGCCAGACAAAGTGCCCAATCAAGTCCCCTGAGAAAGAAGAAACTGGCGAACACAGCACAAGGTAACTACTTATGTTTTATGCAGATAACTGGTATTCATTGTATGTAAAATCAGCTTCTACTCCTCTCTGTATAGTCGATGAGATGCATGACGACAGAAACATGTTTACAAACCTAAGGTGTCATCACAACCCTCCATGTTTAAGTTCTCATTTTGTTGATTTCTGCAGGAAATCCCCAAGACTGCAGGGCGATGGAAAAGCCTCCGCGTCATCCAGGGACAAACAATCTGAAGCTGGTAACTATATCATTTCTAGATCACATTTACATGAATCAATGCCACCTCCAACAGTACAGCGAGAAGGAGACACCATTGGTTTCATTTATGTCAGCTACAATGTTTATCATCAAGTAAATAAAAAAATCTTCCAGATGCTACTGATGAAGTTGAGGAAGAAGAGGCCTCTACTCTGAAGACCCAGTTTGTTCTGCGTCCCAGGGAGGAGGACAGCTCTGTGAGACGCAGCTCCAGGATCACCAGATACAAGCGCAACTCCAGGAACCAGTCTGTACTCTATAACCGCCTCATCACCAAGTAAGAACATCTCCATCAGCATCGTGCATCAGGGGTGGCCAACCCTCCTAGCTTCCCATCTACCACAGGGTTTTCCCCTGCAACCCTAATCTAGCACCGGGGCAGGAGAAATCACCTGCATGCCCAGTAACTCTCCTCCTCTCTGGAGGAGGGTTGGGCCACCACTGTTGTACATTTCCTTGTCAGTCTGGGTTGCATGTTTATAATGGCAAAGTTGATAACGGCTAGCGGTAACGGTGAAATTAAACAGTCCCTGTTTTTTTGTTCATTCTATTCGTAAAGTACAGCTGAGGCAGTGCTGCAGAAGATGGGTGACATGCAGAAAATGCGTCGCCGGTTAAGAAGCAGGGATACTACGGAGGAGGTAAACTTTATTAATGCTACAGGTTCATAGCTTTATAATAGATTTTGTTAAATGTCACCATGATGTCCCCAATAATGTTATTTTCCCCTTTTATTTTAGGACCTTGTAATCTACGCTGGGGCCAAGAGGAAAAGGACTTCTGAAAGAACCGATGAAGGAAGTGAAGATCCTCAAGAGAATGAAAATGGAGTGATCTCCAGTGAAGAGGAGAATGATGAGGAAGAGGGAGGCAAAAATAATCAGGCAGATGACGAAGACGACGACGATGATGACGACCGTAATGAAGATGATGAGGAGGAGGACGATGATGATGACCATGATGAAGAGGACAACGAGAAACGTTATGACTTCAGGCAGAGGAAAGCTGCCGTTCGCTACCAGGCACCACGGGAGGGTTAGATATTTCCTGTTGAAACTATTTGCATCTTTTATTACACTGAAGTCTGTATACTTCTAGCCATCAGCACCGGTGCATGGACTCTACATTTTACTGTCAAGCTTTAGTAGTATTAGTTATTATTCCCATAACTTGTCCTTTGACTAATTTCTCATGGTTGACCTTTTATTTCCCACAGAGCCCAAGACAAAGACCATCTTCTTCAAGACTTCAAGACACATGTCCCCATCCAGGCGGAGGTATAGGTTCAGCTCTACTGGTCCGAGAAGCCCTTACAACATAAGGAGAGGCAACAGGTCTGTAGGCTAAAGAACCTAGTACCTACTACCTTCCATGTCTGACTTATCAAGTTTAGTTTAACATTCTTTCCTAACTATTACAACAAATCACAATTCATTCCTAAGTTCTACTTCCTTGTGCTTCTGATTTCTGGCATCCACAGGAGTGTGTCTGATAGGTAAGTTATTGCCAGTGTGTGTTAGATGTGTGGTGACGTCAGGGTTTCTGTAATGGCTGGTTTCTTGGTCATTGAGCTGCATGGTGATGATTTGTGTGCATTACGTTGTCTGTATTAGTCAGTGACGTTACTGACCTCTGACTCTGCCATACTCCTTTCTTTACCATGTAGAAGAAGACATGCCATCCACAGTAGTGACTCCACCTCCTCGTCCTCCTCCTCTTCCTCCTCCTCCTCTGACGATGAGAAGTTCCAGAGGCGGAGGAGGAAGAGCAGGAACAGATCGGTGAATAGATGTCTTCCCATGAATCTGCTGAAGGAGGATGTCCTGGGAATCCACAAGGACAGGATGAAGATTGGAGCCAGTCTAGCTGACGTTGACCCCATGCAGATAGACCAGACAGTAAGTCTAGCTGACGTTGACCCCATGCAGATAGACCAGACAGTAAGTCTAGCTGACGTTGACCCCATGCAGATAGACCAGACAGTAAGTCTAGCTGACGTTGACCCCATGCAGATAGACCAGACAGTAAGTCTAGCTGACGTTGACCCCATGCAGATAGACCAGACAGTAAGTCTAGCTGACGTTGACCCCATGCAGATAGACCAGACAGTAAGTCTAGCTGACGTTGACCCCATGCAGATAGACCAGACAGTAAGTCTAGCTGACGTTGACCCCATGCAGGTAGACCAGACAGTAAGTCTAGCTGACGTTGACCCCATGCAGGTAGACCAGACAGTAAGTCTAGCTGACGTTGACCCCATGCAGGTAGACCAGACAGTAAGTCTAGCTGACGTTGACCCCATGCAGGTAGACCAGACAGTAAGTCTAGCTGACGTTGACCCCATGCAGGTAGACCAGACAGTAAGTCTAGCTGACGTTGACCCCATGCAGGTAGACCAGACAGTAAGTCTAGCTGACGTTGACCCCATGCAGGTAGACCAGACAGTAAGTCTAGCTGACGTTGACCCCATGCAGGTAGACCAGACAGTAAGTCTAGCTGACGTTGACCCCATGCAGGTAGACCAGACAGTAAGTCTAGCTGACGTTGACCCCATGCAGGTAGACCAGACAGTAAGTCTAGCTGACGTTGACCCCATGCAGGTAGACCAGACAGTAAGTCTAGCTGACGTTGACCCCATGCAGGTAGACCAGACAGTAAGTCTGACTAGTAACAGTAAGGAGGAAACCTTCAGGAGCTCTCTCCAGTCCATACCTGCACCAGTCATATGTTAAGTCCGTGAGGGGGAATGAAAGAGGGAAAGGATAGATAACTGGGAAAGTCCCAGACAACATTGTCCAACATTGAAATGGTGTAATGTTGTTTTTCTAGGTGCGTTTTGACAGCATTGGGGGACTGACCAGACACATCTCTGCCCTGAAAGAGATGGTGGTCTTCCCTCTGCTTTACCCAGAGGTGTTTGAGAGGTTCAAGATCCAACCACCAAGGTAGCTAGAAAGAAATGTTTAGAAAGTCATCCATACTCTTACGGTGGAATGATCTAGGATCTGTTGTTGCTCTTGATGCTGTAGATTCTTACTGTGTGTGTGTCTGTAGGGGCTGTTTGTTCTACGGACCTCCTGGAACAGGGAAGACTCTAGTGGCCAGGGCGTTGGCTAACGAGTGCAGTCAGGGAGAGAGGAAGGTCTCTTTCTTCATGAGAAAGGGAGCAGACTGCCTCAGCAAGTGGGTGGGAGAGTCCGAACGGCAGCTCCGTCTTCTCTTCGACCAGGTCATTACCTACCATTATTCTCCATGGAAGTTGGCTTCTGGTTCTGAAATATATTGTATTCCAGGTATTGTTCCAGGATGTTGAAACCGAGATGAGTTGGAGGAGGAAATACTAAAACGTTTTATTTTTTCCCCAAATCTTTTAGGCGTATCAGATGCGGCCATCGATTATATTCTTTGATGAGGTTGATGGGTTGGCTCCCGTCCGCTCAAGCAGACAAGACCAGATACACAGGTCAGACACTGTTAATCACTGGAACAAACTGATTTCAATACAAACATCATTGCTTCTCGTTGAGCTATTTGGTATCTTTTGTTTAGTACGTCTTCGTACAGTGGGAATAATGTTCTGTATGTGTTTCCATCTTACAGCTCCATCGTGTCCACTCTCCTTGCCCTGATGGATGGGTTAGACAGCAGAGGAGAGGTTGTGGTGATCGGCGCTACTAACCGTCTGGACTCTATAGACCCAGCTCTCAGGCGACCTGGACGCTTCGACCGAGAGTTCCTCTTTGGCCTGCCTGACAGAGAGGTGAGACAAGGGTCTTGGTGACCACGGGTGTAATCATTAGTGCACGCCATAGAAAACAGTTTTGCAACGAAAACCAGATTTCTAGTAGACAAATTCAGGTAGGTCCCTCTCTGTTTGGTTGAGTTTGCTTCCGTTTGGTTCCTAGTGAATACACCACTGATGGAGGTCATGTTTGTTCAAATCATATTATTTATGTGTGTGTGTGTGTACACACAGTACCAGTCAAAAGTTTGGACACCTACTCATTCGAGGGTTTTTCTTTCTTTTTACTATTTTCTACTTTGTAGAATAATAGTGAAGACATCAAACTATGAAATAACACATGTTGTAACTCAAAAAGTGTTAAACAAATCAAAATATATTTTGTATTTGAGATTATTCAAAGTGGCCACCCTTTGCCTTGATGACAGCTTTGCACACTCTTGGCATTCTCTTAACCAGCTTCATGAGGTAGTCACCTGGATTGCATTTCAATTAACAGGTGTGCCTTGTTAAAAGTTAATTTGTGGAACTTCTTTCCTTAATGCGTTTGAGCCAATCAGTTGTGACAAGAAAAGGGGTGGTATACAGAAGATAGCCCTATTTGGTAAAAGACCAAGTCCATATGGCAAGAACAGCTCAAATAAGAAAAGAGAAACGACAGTCCATCATTACTTTAAGACATGAAGGTCAGTCAATCCGGATAATGTCAAGAACTTTTAACATTTCTTCAAATGCAGTTGCAAAAACCATCAAGCACTATGATGAAACTGGCTCTCATGAGGACCGCCATAGGAATGGAAGACCCAGAGTTACCTCTGCTGCTGAGGATTAAGTTCATTAGAGTTACCAGACTCAAAAATCGGCAATTAACTGCACCTCAGATTGCAGCCCAAATAAATGCTTCACAGAGTTCAAGTAACAGACGCATCTCAACATCAACTGTTCAGAGGAGACTGTGTGAATCAGGCCTTCGTGGTCACATTGCTGCAAAGAAACCACTACTAGAGGACACCAATAAGAAGAGACTTGCTTGGGCCAAGAAACACAAGCAATGGACATTAGACTGGTGGAAATCTGTCCTTTGGTCTGATGAGTCCAAATTTGTGAGACGCAGAGTAAGTGAACGGATGATCTCCGCATGTGTGGTTCCCACCGTGAAGCATGGAGGAGGAGGTGTGGGGGTGCTTTGCTGGTGACACTGTCAGTGATTTATTTAGAATTCAAGGCACACTTAACCAGCATGTCTACCACAGCATTCTGCAGCGATACGCCATCCCATCTGGTTTGGGCTTAGTAGGACTATCATTTGTTTTTCAACATGACAATGACTATTTGACCAAGAAGGAGAGTCATGGAGTGCTGCATCAGATTACCCGGCCTTCACAATCACCCGACCTCAACCCCATTGAGATGGTTTGGGATGAGTTAGACCGCAGAGTGGAGGAAAAGCAGACAACAAGTGCTCAGCATATGTGAGAGTGCCTTCAAGACTGTTGGAAAAGCATTCCATGTGAAGCTGGTTGAGAGAATACCAAGAGTGCAAAGCTGTCATCAAGGCAAAAGGTGGCAACTTTGAAGAATCTCAAATATAAAATGTTTTGATTAATAAAAAAAATGTTGGTTCACTACATGTGTTATTTCATAGTTTTGATGTCTTCACTATTCTACAATGTAGAAAATAGTAAAAATAAAAACCCTTAAATGAGTAGGTGTCTAAACCTTTGACTGGTACTGTATGTATGATAAAAGATGACTTGTGTGAGAAGTAAACAGGTAACATTACTTTGTTCTACTAAGATTAGGGTCCTTTTTATTTCATGTAGGAGAACTGTTTTTGGAAACATTCATATTTGACATACATGGTCATGTTTTTATCCACTGCAGGCTCGGAAGGATATTCTGCAGATCCACACCAGACAGTGGACTCCCCAGCCATCAGCCTCTTTCCTGGAGGAACTGGCAGACAAGTGTGTTGGTATGTTTTCTATTAATCCCTCCTCTCCCAAACCAACCTAGAATTTTTAAAAGATTACCCATTCTTTCAAACGCCATTTTAAAATTCCAATCTGTTAAATATTCCAATCGTTTTCGGAGGCTCACTGAAAGTGTTGTGTGTAATCAGAACATGTAGCTGATGCTCTCTTGCGTTGCCACACTGTTTCCCAACGTCCCCCTGCTGTGTCTCCTAGGTTACTGCGGTGCTGACATGAAGGCGGTGTGTGCTGAGGCGGCTCTGTGTGCCCTGAGGAGACGCTACCCTCAGATTTACTCCACGTCCCAGAAGCTGGTTTTAGATGTGGCATCTATCTCCATCGGCAGCAGGGACTTCCTGTCAGCCATGAGGAAGACAGTCCCAGCCTCCCAGAGAGCTGTGTCGTCCCCAGCCAAGGCTCTGACTCCTGTAGTCCAGCCACTGCTTGGTGCAGCCTTACAGACTGTACTTGGTACAGTTAGCAGGCTGTTCCCACATGCAGAACAGGGGCTCAAGAGAGACAAGCGAGACAACGGTGGGTCAACTGGGACAAGAGAATTTATTTTTTTTCTCATGTGAACTGTCTTCATTGTCGGGAGATTTTTTTTAGTCCACAGGGCCGTGATAAGTAGGGGGGAAGTTTTGAAACGGGGACGTACTACCAGAACTCCTCTCTAATTCGTTTTTTGTTAGCAAAGGTTTTGCTACAGTGTGCCCTAATAAACATGACCCAGATTTGGTATGCCCTCCTGCCTGTTGTATAAGAATGGGTATGTTGTATTGTGTTCTTGAATGTCATACTTGGTTGTCATGTTCTAAGATGTTTTACCACTTGTCTTCAGGTGTCCTCCCAGCTGGTGTTTTAGATGCCGATCTCCTGCACAGTGAAGATGAGGACTCTGTCTGCATCAACGGTCTCTCTCACAAGGCCAAGGCAGCTGGGGGCTTCCTGCATTTCAGCAGGTGAGTAACAGGTTGTCCAACGCACAGAAATCCTTATCCCAAATTTGTCTTTCTCCCACTCCTCCCTGACGTGTGCACTGGACATCTTTGAAATCTGTGTGGGGACTGAAGTGTACACTTCGTGAGAATGGGTATTGAGCTCCGGTCTTGTAAAGTATTTGAGTCTTTTTCTCCTCTGTTCTCCCAGGAGCGTGCTGAACCAGCCCACATCGTACCGTCCCAGGCTGCTGCTGGCGGGGCGTCCTGGGTCAGGTCAGAGCAGTCACCTGGCCCCTGCTGTGCTCCATGCCCTGGAGAAGTTCACAGTTTACACCCTGGACATGGCCGTGCTGTTCGGCGTCAGCACCACCTCTCCTGAGGAGGCCTGCGCTCAGGTACTGTACTACCCCCTTGGATCACACCCTGTTTTCTGTATAGTGCACTATTGAGCCCTGTGCCAGCAGCCATGACAGACGGCTATCTTTAGTCTTTCCTTGATTCTTCACATATTTGGAGAAGGTCCGAGGAGAGAGGAGTCTAAGAAAGACTTTTGACATGAACCCAGAGATGGACAGCATTGATGTTCCATTGGATGTCTTGTATTGATGAACCTAGAGATGGACAGTATTGATGTCTTGTATTGATGGACAGTTGATGTCCTGTATGTTTTGACTTGTAGATATTCTGTGCGGAGGCATGCATGTCCATATAAACACTGTTCTGTAATGATGTGTTGTAGATGTTCTGTGAGGCCAAGAGGACGTCCCCCAGTATCCTTTATATCCCTCACATCCAGCGGTGGTGGGACACGGTGGGGTCTGCTCTCAGAGCTACCTTCCTCAGCTTGTTACAGGACATCCCCTCATTCTCACCCATCCTGCTGCTGGCCACCTGTAATGTCCCCCACAGTAGCCTCTTCCCTGAGGTAGGTACTGTAGACAGACACACCGCCCCACAGCAGTCTAACAGGATGTAGTGAACACACCGCCCCACAGCAGTCTAACAGGATGTAGTGAACACACCGCCCCACAGCAGTCTAACAGGATGTAGTGAACACACCGCCCCACAGCAGTCTAACAGGATGTAGTGAACACACCGCCCCACAGCAGTCTAACAGGATGTAGTGAACACACCGCCCCACAGCAGTCTAACAGGATGTAGTGAACACACCGCCCCACAGCAGTCTAACAGGATGTAGTGAACACACCGCCCCACAGCAGTCTAACAGGATGTAGTGAACACACCGCCCCACAGCAGTCTAACAGGATGTAGTGAACACACCGCCCCACAGCAGTCTAACAGGATGTAGTGAACACACCGCCCCTAACATCACCAATATGGCAGTGTATTTTGTCTGCTGTGCGTTATATGTGATTGTAGGATTTTGATGTTTTTAAGGACTCTTGGAAGATTAGTCCAAACGAGGACTAAAAGAGATCTAATGACCAACGGGACACAAGCCCTAGAAAATGTGCACTGGAGGGTTGTAATTGGGCTTCTGAGCAGGGGATCAGTCAGAATGATCTCGTTCATTCCTATTCATCTGAATGTTATGTTCACTTGGTGACTCATCTTGGTAAATGTCCCCCCCCCCCCCCCCATAGGTCCAGGACCTGTTCTGTGCTGAGTATGGAGAGGTGCTCCAGGTTCAGGTCCCAACCCCACAGGAGAGAAGGAACTTCTTTGACGATCTCATCCTAAACCAGGCTGCCAAAGCTCCTGCATCCAAGAAGAAAGCAGGTAAGACTGCACCGTACTCTGAGATATTTTAGTGGAATCCTGGATAATGGTTCAACCTAAGACAATGGTTAAACAAGCTCAACTTCACAACTAGTAAGTATTGTATGAGGTGCTGGTAATCAAGCAGTAGAAAATTAGAGGAGCACGTTCTCTGTACCAAAGCTGTCAGCACTCGCTCAGTCATGTGGTTAGTCACTTACCTCCCTGTCCTCCTCCCCAGTGCTTGCAGCCCTGGAGGTGCTCCCCGTGGCTCCCCCTCTTCCCCCGAGAATGCTGACGGAGAAGGAGCAGCAGCGATTGGAGGAGCAGGAGGAAGACACTCTCAGGGAGCTCCGCCTCTTCCTGCGTGATGTCACCAACCGCCTCTCTCAGGACAAACGCTTCAAGGCCTTCACCAAGCCCGTCGACCTGGAGGAGGTGAGACTGACCATCAATTGCTGTAAAAGTGGCTGTGTTCTAGAGGGGAGGGCTGTGTTCTAGAGGGGAGGGCTGTGTTCTAGAGGGGAGGGCTGTGTTCTGAGCCATGTATAAACATCAGATGAGGGTTAAATAAAGAGAAGAGGCCAGATGTTGTCTAAACATGGACATGGTAGAATCTCTATCACATGGAGAATGGCTGACCTGTTGTTTTGATGGATCATGTCTAGGTACCTGACTATGCTACAGTTATAGAGCAGCCCATGGACCTGTCCACTGTCCTCTCCAACATCGACACTCACAAGTACGTGACCGTGAAGGAGTTTGTACACGACGTGGATCTCATCTGGAAGAACTGTCTGGAATACAACCCTGACAAAGATCCTTCAGGTAAGAAATAGGCGATATCCAGAATTTTCACAGATGTTGTATTCCTGTTCATGGGAGAATGTTTCATTTATTTCATAAATTAATGTATTCAACTAATCATTCATTACTTTATTCAGCCAACTATTAATTCATGAATCTATCCATTCATCACTTCATAATCATACTGATGACAAGTCTGTACTGGATGTTTTCCAGATCGTCAGATCCGCCACAGAGCCTGTGCTCTGAAGGACACTGTTCAGGCCATCGTCAAAGACGAACTGGATGAAGACTTTGAGAAGATCTGCGAGGATATCAAGGAGTCCCGCAGCACAAGAGGTCAGGTGTTTTTCTATTGGTGCAGAGTAGTTCCAGACAGAGGGTTCTAGAGTTCAGGGACCAGTTGATCTGTGCTGCTGCTCTCCTGGATGGATGAAAGAAGAGCGTTCCTGATAGATTTAAATATGAACTGCCTCTCTCTTAACTTCCAGGTTGCTCCACTTCAAGGTTCGCTCCATCCTACTATCACGTTCATCCCAAGACGAGATCAGTGGATGCCAAGAGCACCGATGCAGCAGGCCCCTCTAAAGAGTCTACCGCTGCTGCTCCCTCAGCTGTGACCACACCACGCCCTTCAGGTTAGCAAGCATCTCAATAATGTACAGACACACAATGCTACACAGGTTAGCATTTCACTACTCTGCAGACAGACTACGGAGAGCTTTCCAGATCTATCCTCTACTAACTGCTGGTAATGACAGACCGATGATAACACCTTGTCAGTTTCTCTCACCATGTTTACACACATCATTCAGTCATTCATAAAGGTGGTTTTTGAATTGGCTTTGATTATCTGGTCATCTACTTCTCAGCAGCTCAGAAGAAGAAGCGCAGGAAGAGCCGCTGGTGCAACGGCATCATCAGGAAAAGGTCCTCTCCTCACACTTCTAAAGACCACTCTGCTGTGGTGGAGTCTGGAGAGGAGGAGGAGAGGAGAGGGGCAGAGAGTGAGGAGGAGGAGGAGGAGGAGGAGGGTGGTGATGCTGCAGAGTCAGGCCTGGAGGAGCTGGAGATCACCGGGGCTGAGGAGACCCCCATGGAGCAGGAGGAACCAGCCCAACAGGAGAACCAGGACAGCCAGCCCATGGACAAAGACACTAAGGACAGCCGGACCACGGAGGAGGCTAGCCAGGCTACAACGGAGGCTACCCAGCCCAGGGTGGAGGCAGCTGTGGAGGCTAGGGCTGGAGACCAGAGCAGTGAGGGCACCCAGGACCCTGTAGTGGTGGTTGGCGCCCAGGAAAACCACATCTTACCAGAAGGGGGAGACAATGTATGTTATTTTGTTGTAAAATGGATGTTGCTTTTTGTATAGATGATTCTCCTGCTGAATTGATTGCATTTCTCTGTTTTCAACTTTTTCCTCATTCACCCAGAGGCAGCCGTCCACTACTGACAAAACTGAGCCTCAGAGAGTGGAAGTGGAGGAAGAGAATACCACAGGTTTGCAGCCTCCCTTCCCACAATGACACTCTGTTGTTTTTAAGTGAACTTTGTTGAATTGTACACTCACTCTGTCCCTCTGTCCTCTTGTCAGAAGTAGGAGTGAGGCGTGCGACGCGGGGCTTGAAGTACCAGGGGATGCAGCAGGTGATGGATGTTGACCAGGAGATACTGGACCAGAAGACAAAGCCCCCTGTGGTGGATCACAACAAACTAAAGGTAACAGATTATCACTGCAGCTGGTCCAGGGTCAGGTCGTCGCCCGAGCCTCCTAATGAGGTTGTTAACTGATCCTAGATCTGTGGTTAAGGCAACTAGCCAGTGGCAGTCTATTGGAATTGTCATGCCAAGCCATGTTTTGGCTTGACAATGACAGCAATAGAGTTGGCAAGAGCACAAACGGATCTGGAATCAGACGGAGGCACCTTCTTCCTTTAGACAAAGATGGAGGATATAAGACCTCAGTGCTGAGCTGGTTTTCTGCTCCTTCATTTCAGGAGCTGCTTCAGAGAGCGGTGTCTAAGACTGAGGGATATGAGGTCTATCAACTGGAGAAGCTATACGCCTTGTTGTGTCAGAGTATCTACAGACACCGCAAAGACTACGACAAGACTGCCCTGCTGAAGGTTTGTCATTCTATACATTTTAATTTGTACTATGCATTATTTTTTTTTATGTATAAGTGCACTTATGAAACATATCATTGAGCAATGCCCCATAAATTGAGTTTTTCTATGTTTTCTAATGTTTTCTTATTCTCTTTCCAGGAAATGGAAAATGAAATTGAAGATTTTTCATAATGAGTTTTATACAATAAAGATGTAGCTAGTCATGGATTGCACGTAGTATTTCCCCGTTGTCTAAATGTATAAAGAACAAGTCTATAACTATATTTTGATAGAAATATACAGATGTGTATTTCCTAACAACTTGTATACTGTTTCTTTTATTTAATTAAAGTGTTTTTTTTACAAGTATTTGTTCTTGTGTCTTGTTATACTATAAAGGAAAGACGATATTGTGATGTGTTAACTGGTTGAAAAATATCTATTGCCAGTAACTTCTTTGTTTATAGCGGAATACAAACTGAGCATGGTGCAGCCTCAGGTTTTTTTTGTGGTCAGACGGTAACGATAAATACTGTATGCATACAAACGTCAGGACCGTCACTTTTTAAATGCTTCTATTGGTTGATATACATTTTATTTGAAGCAACATTTCTCCATGTATGCGTGACAGATGTCGCCTATGAATGACGTCAAGACGTATCGCATTAACGTGATGACGCCGCTTAATCATTAAAAACTGCCATTAAAAAAAGAACACAAAGTGTGATATAATTTGATGGACAAATGGCTTGCTTGAAGTGACTAATGTAGTGGCTTCCTGCCTTTTTGAATACGTCTGTAAAGGGCTATCAGTCGGGAAAAGAACTGTTGCAGCGAAAATGTTCCATGTTTTCATCTGCAGACAGCGGTGAACTGGACTCGCCTGCCTCCGAGCAAAACTACTGCAGTCCGGCAGAGAGCTCGGGCTGAACTGTTCAGAGGTAGGCTAGCTAACATTAGACGAGAACCTAAGACAAATTGCGGGGGCAGGAGAGCCTGCGCAGAAGCTACCTCTTGTCCTGGTAAGTAAACGCAAACTCAGCTGCTGTACTGCCTACTGTGGTGGCTAGCTAGCTACAGTATTTGGCTTCCAGCCGCAATGTCTATCCCAGGTGTAAACTGGCTGGCTAGATGCAGAAATGGAAGCTAGGTTAGTTAGCTAGATCTGGATAGCTAGCAATCTAATAAAATAACCAATTTGCTATAGTTACACTGGATAGCAATATTTTTTTCTACATAAACAAATGGCATTAAGAGCAATTGGGTCCAAACGTATTGTAAATGACCAGCTACTACAAACTAGACAGTAGCTACAAACAAGTTGCAGTCGTGTGCAGAAATAATCATTGTAATAGGTTTCACATGCAAAAGGTGGTATAGCTAGGACACATTTCAACTTCACTGTAATTACTGTACAGCGAACGTGCTATTACATTTATGCAGTAATCCATACAGATTGTAGCTGTTCAAGTGAAACTATATTGGATGGAACCTGTCAAATACATTTTTTATTTTATTTCAGTCCACAGATGAAAATATTGGAGGTTTTAGTATGTGAATCAAACCATCACTAGCGGAAGGTCATCCATTCCAGACACATCTCTTTACACAAAGTTATCTTGGAGGATAGCCTACCTACACCATGGCAAGCAGGAGGAAGTCAACAACACCTTGCATGGTCCTGCCTTCTTCTAACGTGATGGAGGATGCAGACATGCAGGTGGGGGAGGGGAAGGATGGAGCTGAGAGCGCTGCAGAGGGACTTACAGACACCGCTGTGGTCTCCACTGACCCAGAGACAGGTGGGGAAGGGTTTTATTCTTCTTCAACATGTTGCTCACATCTGTTTCTTGAAATGTTAATCACCTGGCTCGATCTTGACTGGCTGCATCACCACTTGGTATGGCAACTGCTTGGCATCCAACCGCAAGGCGCTACAGAGGATAGTGCGTACGTTCCGGTACATCACTGGGGCTGCGCTCCATGCCATCCAGGACGTTTATACCAGGTGGTGTCAGAGGAAAGCCCTAAAAATTGTCAGACTCCAGCCACCCAAGTCCTAGACTGTTCTTTCTGCTACCGCACGGCAAATATGGAACCAACAGGACCCTGAACAGCTTCTACCCCCAAGCCATAAAACTGTTAACCAATAGCTACCCGGACTAACTATCTGCATTGACCCTTTTTGCACTCTTGACTAATCACTTACACTGCTGCACTGTTTATCTATATTGTTGCCTAGTCACTTTGTCCCTACCTATATGTACATATCTGCCTCAATTACATCGTATCCCTGCACATTGACTCGGTGCTGGTACCCCTTGTATATAGCCTAGTTATTGTTACTCAGTGGATATATTCAAATAAAATGTATTTATATAGCCCTTGTTACATCAGCTGATATATCAAAGTGCTGTACAGAAACCCAGCCTAAAACCCCAAACAGCAAGCAATGCAGGTGTAGAAGCACGGTGGCTAGGAAAAACTCCCTAGAAAGGCCAAAACCTAGGAAGAAACCTAGAGAGGAACCAGGCTATGAGGGGTGGCCAGTCCTCTTCTGGCTGTGCCGGGTGGAGATTATAACAGAACATGGCCAAGATGTTCATAAATGACCAGCATGGTCAAATAATAATAATCACAGTAGTTGTCGAGGGTGCAGCAAGTCAGCACCTCAGGAGTAAATGTCAGTTGGCTTTTCATAGCCGATCATTGAGAGTATCTCTACCGTTCCTGCTGTCTCTAGAGAGTTGAAAACAGCAGGTCTGTGACAGGTAGCACGTCCGGTGAACAGGGCAGGGTTCCATAGCCGCAGGCAGAACAGTTGAAACTGGAGCAGCAGCACGGCCAGGTGCTATTCCTTGTGTTATTATTTTCCTTTTCTCTTATCTTTCTATCTGCGTTGTTGGGAACGACCTGTAAGTAAGCAGTCTACACCTGTTGTTTACCAAGCATGTGACAAATAAAATGTGATTTGATTTTGTTCTGTTGGCACTAAACAGGAGAAAAGCTTTTGAAACCTATATGAAATGCCCATATTGACCTACTGTTTCAAAACCGATCTGCTATGGTGTGCTCTACTCCTGAAAATGACCCTTGTTCTCTGATGTAGTTAAACTAACATAGCTGGGCAATTTACTTTTCAGAGCACGACATCAGTCATTCCAGCGGAGAGGACGGTGTCACCTGCACAGGAGTGAAACGCAGCAACCAACCAACCCTGGAGCAGACGCTCAGTGACCTTCTCTCGGATGGGGGTTACACACAGCATGAGACTGAAGAGAGTGATGACCCCGCCTCAGCTGGCATCTCACTCAGCAAAACCCCCATCATGAAAATGAGGGGTAAATCGGAACCGAAGAGGATCGCCGTGTCTCTGAAAGCAGCCGAGGAGAGTGACGGGATGGGAGAGAGTGAAGGGGAGCAGGAGCCTATCGAAGCACCTCTGGGGCTGGGTTTCCTCACTCCTGTAGAGAAGATGAGCCCACATTACACTGAGTCCATGAAACACAGTGTTCTCCTGAACATTCCCAATATGATGTCATCAGAGCATAAGAAATCTTCTGTCCTCAGCTCCAATATGTCTGGACTCCAGCTCCCTCCTGGTCTGGCCCAGGTCCTCTCAGCTCTGCAGGCCCAGCAGGTGATCATATTTTCAAATTCTTTGAAATTGTAAATTGTATAAAACAAATCATCTTTCACTGCTGTTGATACTATGTAATGTTACTGATAAATAAGTGACTAAAACCTCTCTCTCTCTGCTCTTGCTCTCTACTCTCTCTCTTGCGTTCTCTTTCTCCCTCCCCGCAGAGCGCCCAAGCCCAGCTCCTCATCCCCGTCAGCAGCATCCCCTCATACAACCAATCCATGGATACCAACACAGTCCTGGTCAACACCTACAAGAAGTTCCCGTACCCTTCAGTATCAGAGATCATGGGTCTGTCGGCTCAGACCAAATTCAGTGAGGAACAGATAAAGATCTGGTTCTCTGCCCAGCGTCTGAAGCACGGGGTCAGCTGGACACCCGAGGAGGTGCTTTTTCTGTTAGATTCATGTTTGTCTTATACCAGAGTTACATTTTTGGGGGGGATATAGTGTTGTTATTGTGATTTTTTAAAACGTATTTTCAGTCATTGAATATACACTGCTCAAAAAAATAAAGGGAACACTTAAACAACACAATGTAACTCCAAGTCAATCACACTTCTGTGAAATCAAACTGTCCACTTAGGAAGCAACACTGATTGACAATACATTTCACATGCTGTTGTGCAAATGGAATAGACAAAAGGTGGAAATTATAGGCAATTAGCAAGACACCCCCAAAAAAGGAGTGATTCTGCAGGTGGTGACCACAGACCACTTCTCAGTTCCTATGCTTCCTGGCTGATGTTTTGGTCACTTTTGAATGCTGGCAGTGCTTTCACTCTAGTGGTAGCATGAGACGGAGTCTACAACCCACACAAGTGGCTCAGGTAGTGCAGTTCATCCAGGATGGCACATCAATGCGAGCTGTGGCAAAAAGGTTTGCTGTGTCTGTCAGCGTAGTGTCCAGAGCATGGAGGCGCTACCAGGAGACAGGCCAGTACATCAGGAGACGTGGAGGAGGCCGTAGGAGGGCAACAACCCAGCAGCAGGACCGCTACCTCCGCCTTTGTGCAAGGAGGTGCACTGCCAGCGCCCTGCAAAATGACCTGCAGCAGGCCACAAATGTGCATGTGTCTGCTCAAACGGTCAGAAACAGACTCCATGAGGGTGGTATGAGGGCCCGACGTCCACAGGTGGGGGTTGTGCTTACAGCCCAACACCGTGCAGGACGTTTGGCATTTGCCAGAGAACACCAAGATTGGCAAATTCGCCACTGGCGCCCTGTGCTCTTCACAGATGAAAGCAGGTTCACACTGAGCACATGAGCACATGTGACAGACGTGACAGAGTCTGGAGACGCCGTGGAGAACGTTCTGCTGCCTGCAACATCCTCCAGCATGACCGGTTTGGCGATGGGTCAGTCATGGTGTGGGGTGGCATTTCTTTGTGGGGCCGCACAGCCCTCCATGTGCTCGCCAGAGGTAGCCTGACTGCCATTAGGTACCGAGATGAGATCCTCAGACCCCTTGTGAGACCATATGCTGACACATGCACATTTGTGGCCTGCTGGAGGTCATTTTGCAGGGCTCTGGCAGTGCACCTCCTTGCACAAAGGCGGAGGTAGCGGTCCTGCTGCTGGGTTGTTGCCCTCCTACGGCCTCCTCCACGTCTCCTGATGTACTGGCCTGTCTCCTGGTAGCGCCTCCATGCTCTGGACACTACGCTGACAGACACAGCAAACCTTTTTGCCACAGCTCGCATTGATGTGCCATCCTGGATGAACTGCACTACCTGAGCCACTTGTGTGGGTTGTAGACTCCGTCTCATGCTACCACTAGAGTGAGAGCACCGCCAGCATTCAAAAGTGACCAAAACATCAGCCAGGAAGCATAGGAACTGAGAAGTGGTCTGTGGTCACCACCTGCAGAATCACTCCTTTTTTGGGGGTGTCTTGCTAATTGCCTATAATTTCCACCTTTTGTCTATTCCATTTGCACAACAGCATGTGAAATGTATTGTCAATCAGTGTTGCTTCCTAAGTGGACAGTTTGATTTCACAGAAGTGTGATTGACTTGGAGTTACATTGTGTTGTTTAAGTGTTCCCTTTATTTTTTTGAGCAGTGTATATGTTTTAATTGTTGTCGCTCTGTTGAAGGGGGTGCTTGCTAGTACGCTTTTCATTGTACCATTTACACTACGTCTATCCTGTGCATATGACAAATCCACTTTTTGATTTGAGGTGGAGGAGGCCAGGAGAAAGCAGTTCAACGGGACTGTGCACACGGTGCCTCAGACCATCACTGTTATCCCGGCCCACCAGCTCTCTGCTGCGGCCAACGGCCTGCAGTCTATCCTCCAGACCTGTCAGATAGTAGGGCAGCCAGGCCTGGTTTTTACACAGGTTGGTACTTATTGATGACATTGTGGATGATGTAATGTCATATTTTCTGTTTATAGTTTCTCAACTCAATATGTCTTGTTAGTTGTTGTAATATTGTGGAGTGAGTGAAACTTTTCTAAACTCTGAACAGGTTGGCACGCCTGTGACCACACCCATCACCTTGACAGTAGCAGGGATGCCAAGCCACAGCCAGGTCCCCAAGATGTCCTCCCACCAGACCAGCCCAGCCGTCAGTGAGATGAAGAGAGCCACCACTGTCCAGCCTCCCTCCCTGACCCCACAGGAGAACTCGGCCCTCAGCGCCGACCACTTTGGAATGCGTCCCAAGAAGTCCAAGGAGCAGCTGGCGGAGCTGAAAGCCAGCTACCTGAAGAACCACTTCGCCAGCGACGCGGAGATCGCCAGGCTCATGACGCTGACCGGCCTCACAAAAGGGGAGATCAAGAAGTGGTTCAGCGACACGCGCTACAACCAGCGCAACTCCAAGAACAGCAACGTCATCGTGTTCCACGACAGCCAGAGTCCCAGGGGTCACAGCAGCGGCACCACCATCGTCATTGACTCCAGCGACGAGACCCCTCAGTCTCCACCGCCCACACCATCCGTCAAAGAGAAAGAGCCACGTCCCAAGACCTGGAACTCCTTCCCAGACTTCACATTGCAGAAGTTCAAGGAGAAGACAGCAGAGCAGCTGGTGGTTCTTGAGGAGAGTTACCAGAAGGTAAGTACTCCGTCTGACGACGAACTGACCCGGCTGAGGACGGAGACCAAGCTGACCAGGAGAGAGATCGACGCCTGGTTCACAGAGAAGAGGAAGGTAGTGGAAGCAGAGTCACCTGAGCTGAAAGCAGAGCGGATGGAGAGCGAGGCTACCTCGTCTAGAAAAGGATCCCAGACCCCTCCGGGTAGCCGGCGGCCAAACAGGGGGGACAAGAACATTGGAAAGAAAACCCCCGAGCAGCTCCACGTCCTGAAGAGTGCCTTTGTCCGTACCCAATGGCCCTCCACAGAGGAATATGACAAGCTGGCAGAGGAGAGCGGGCTGCCCAGGGTCTACGTAGTCAACTGGTTCGGAGATACCCGGTACTCCTTCAAGAACGGCAACGTCAAGTGGTTCTTCCACTACCAGAGCGGCAACGTAGAGGGACTGAACGGCAACAAAAACAGGAAGAGGAGGATACGTAACCGAGGCTGGGGGAGGTCTCGGAGCAGGAAGGCCAAGAGGTCAACCAGCACGGAGAAGTCACCACCACTGCCCATCATCAAGTTGAAGTCTGGGAAAGACATTCTGAAGGAGTATTACCTGAAGCACAAGTTGTTGAATGAGCAGGACCTGGATGAGCTTGTGACCAAGTCTAGTATGGGATACGAGCAGGTGAGAGAGTGGTTCGCTGAGATACACAAGAGGGAAGATATGGTTGCTGATCCGTTTGGGGATGCTGAGGTAAACGTGGAGCAGCAGGAAGAGGAAGCGTTGCTGGGTGAGAATGAGATGGTACCTGAAGAGCAGGATGACACCGTGGTGGGCGAGGAAGATGATGAGGAGGAGGAGGAGGAGGAGGAGGATGATGACGACACTGATGAAAGTGATTCTTGGGAGCCCTCTCAGGGTGCCAGAAAAACACAGTCGGAGTAGTGAAGGACAGCTGGGCTGTGTTCGTTAGGCACCAAATGGAAGGAAAATGGACTGAAACAGTGAGGGACTACATGGAATTGTCCAATTAGAAATGCCCATTTTTGCTTTGTTCCAAAACATTTTGCTATGGTGTTCCCAAATGGATTTAGTCCAACAGCACAAACACATTTAACTTTCTCTTACGTGTTTTAAAGGGTACTGTCTGAATGCAAGACTGAACGATAATATCCCACCAATACAAACAATATGTGCACCTTTTTACAGTGCTAGTGTAGCGCCATTAGTCAATCTCGTCAAGAATTACAACCAGTATTTTAAATACCTAATTTTATATGAATTGGTCAGACATTAAAATGCTGAAATTCAATTGATAATACAATATTTGATATGATGATAATTCATGGAAAATTGACAATTGTTAATCTACAGTATTCGGCACAGTTATTTATGTGCAATTAAGAGGTCCTTTTTTTAATGGCTAATGTCTCTCGTATATATCCCTATTATTATAGAGATTACAAAGTACTGTAAGTACATTCATGGAATGAATGCAATGAATCATGTGAAATCAGATTATATTATGGATTCCTATTGAAATTGGTTGGAGGAACTGCGGTGCCAAAGTTAGCTATTGAATGTGGACTCCTGTGCTATGAAAGACTTAGAAACCAAGGGACTCGAGAGTAGGAGTGCTGATCTAGGATCAGTTTAGCCTTTTAGATTCTAATGAGTCCGTAGACCGACCCATGAGCTCGTGTGAATCCTTAAAGAGATGGGTGGGGCTAAGGCTTAAGAGGGTGTGAACAAATTCGAGCTCTCTGGCAAGTGTGAAAAAAAACAACCTTAAGGCTTTTCCTCAACTGGTTATACAAGAATAGCAATTTTTAAAGCTACATAGCTTTCTCCAACTGTAGTGTATAATATACCATTACGAAGCTCTGAGTCTGTACTATGTAAAAGATTACATACATACTCTAAGACGCTTTATGAATACGGGCCTGGAGGCCCAGTATGTACAGTACCAGTCAAAAGTTTGGACACACCTACTCATTCCAGGGTTTTTCTTTATTTTTACTATTTTCTACATTGTAGAATAATAGTGAAGACATCAAAACTATGAAATAACACATATGGAATCATGTAGTATCCAAAAAAGTGTTATATTTTTATTTTATTTTAGATTCTTCAAAGTAACCACCCATTGCCTTGATGACAGCTTTGCACACTCTTGGCATTCTCTCAACCAGCTTCATGAGGTTGTCACCTGGAATGCATTTCAATTAACAGGTGTGCCTTGTTAAAGTAATTTGTGGAATTTCTTTCCTTGATGCGTTTGAGCCAATCAGTTGTGTTGTGACAAGGTAGGGGTGGTATACAGAAGAAAAGACCAAGTCCATATTATGTCAAGAACAGCTCAAATAAGCAAACAGAAGTGACAGTCCATTACTTTAAGACATGAAGGTCAGTAAATCCAGAAAATGTAAAGAAGTTTTAACATTTCTTCAAGTGCAGTCGCAAAAACCATCAAGTGCTATGATGAAACTGGCTCTCATGAGGATTGCCACAGGAAAAGAAGACTCAGAGTTACCTCTGGTGCAGAGGATAAGTTAATTTGAGTTAACTGCACCTCAGATTGCAGTCCAAATAAATGCTTCACCGAGTTCAAGTAACAGACGCATCTCAACATCAGCTGTTCAGCGGAGACTGCATGAATCAGGCCTTCATGGTCGAATTGCTGCAAAGAAACCACTACTAGAGGACACCATTAAGAAAAAGATACTTGCTCGTGTTTCCTGGCCCAAGCAATGGACATTAGACCGGTGGAAATCTGTCCTTTGGTCTGTAGGCCAAATTTGAGATTTTTGGTTCCAACCGCTGTGTCTTTGTGAGACACAGAGTAGGTGAATGGAGGATCTCTGCATGTGTAGTTCCCACCGTGAAGCATGGAGGAGGAGGTGTGGGGGTGCTTAGCTGGTGACACTGTCTGTGATTTATTTGGAATTCAAGGCACACTTAACTAGCATGGCTACCACAGCATTCTGCAGAGATACACCATCCCATCTGGTTTGGGCTTAGTGGGACTATCATTTGTTTTTCAACAGAACAATGACCCAACACACCTCCAGGCTGTGTCAGGGCTATTTGACCGAGAAGGAGAGTGATGGAGTGCTGCATCAGATGACCTGGCCTCCACAATCACCCGACCTCAACCCAATTGAGATGGTTTGGAATGAGTTGGACTGCAGAGTGAAGGAAAAGCAGCCAACAAGTGCTCAGCATATGTGGGAACTCTTTCAAGACTGTTGGAAAAGCATTCCTCATGAAGCTGGTTGAGAGAATACCAAGAGAGTGCAAAGCTGCCAAGGCAAAAGGTGGCTACTTTGAAGAATCTCAAATATAACAAAAAAATGTTTTGGGTTACTACATGATTCCATATGTGTTATTTCATAGTTTTATGTCTTCACTATTATTCTACAATGTAGAAAATAGTAAAAATAAAGAAAAACCCTTGAATGAGTGGGTGTGGCCAAACTTTTGACTGGTACTGTATACTGTGGTGTCTCTGAAGGAAACTGACAGTGTAGCACTTATTATTGTGCACTTTGCCCACTACTGTATTAAAGACATGCTCCGGAACTTTTGCGATTACCAAGTATTTTTTAAACGTCCTGCTTTGGACTGGACGTGTCAGTGTTCAGACCCCCCGCAAGGTCTCTGTGTTCTATGTCAGTGATGTGAGGTAGTACACAATTTAGCTGAACGCTACTTTCAGAACTACTGGCTAAAATGTATACAAAAGTACCGGAGAATCTCTTTAACATGTTCTTGTGGGGGAAAACAACTTTGATTAGGCACCTTATATCCCTTTGACCCTTTAATGGCTTTAGAGACCAAATCTCTTTCTATATGAGATCTTTTTGAACGCTGTAAAACTAAGTATTTTGCCTTGTATTGTCCTCCTCTGAAATGATTCTATTTTCAAGAGGATGCACCTTATTGACTTACCCCTCTCCTTGTGGATCAATTCTAAAGTTGGGTGTTGATATGACACAAATGAAAATCAGTGGACTGTATGTGGCCTACTGCTTCCCCAGCACAACCAACTGGCACAATGTGGGTCCCTATTTCAATCATGTGAAACTCTGCTGACTTGGAAACATGTAACGTGAGTTTGAATTATGTATAACGTTTGTTTTTAAGACTGCAGTACTTGTATGTATGAAGACTAGTGTTGGAGGACTTGATACAGGGCTGTTTTCAAACAAGTGTTTTTCTAATGTATGTTCAGATGCATGTTTGTATTGTTTTTCTTTTCTTTTGAAAACGTTTGCAGACTATGCTCTCCCCAACTGTCATTTTAAATGACAAGTTTTGACATGTGCACATTAGTAGAACCAAGACATTGTTTCTTACCTGTAAGCCTTGTCCTATATGCTCTGGTCACTGGGTTCTAGCCTGGCCCGGACCTGAGGAGTTACCAACGGTTTCTCAATCTATTCTAAACATGCTTTACCAAGTTCTAGTCACTTTGGTTCTAGAATCTCAATCTAGAATCTAGTTGAAACATCACAACATTTTACAGAAAAACGGATGGATTCTGAACCTTTTTGAGGAGACAAACCTATGTGCCTGCATGGCTCATTCTTTCTGAGCAGGGTTTCATCAAGACTTGACAACAGAAGAGGTGGAGGAGGAGAAGATCGTGGATACCTCATGCTCATCATAAACATTTCAAATTGGGCAGCATGTTATGCTGTGAAATCGTTTACGTTTTCATGCAGGAACAGTTATTTGTACCATAGTTAAGGTAAAAGATGCATTTGAATTTTGAGATCCATATAGTGCATGAAATAATCACCTGACTGCAGATTAGACAGCATTATGTGCTTGCATTAGACAAGTTGTTTTTAAATGGTTTTATAATCTTTATGATTAATCCTGTCTCTCAACTTCAACTAATAGCTTGTATGCTGTTTTTCTGTTAATGTGTAAAAATATATTTTTTTGGCCCGGTGGCTCTTTGCCTTCTTCAGTTGGCAACTCTCAATGTATCCACGGTTCTTTTTTTTGTACAGTAGACGTGACATTGTGACCATAGTACATGACTGTTTTTATCCTAGTACAATACTTCTTACCTGTCTGTCCTCTTTGCTATTTCTCAATATTTAGAAAGGTGCTTGTTTAGTACTAATATCCAACAGTTGAATATGTAACTTTAATACATGCTTAACAGTTTTACTATTAGATTGTGCGCACACTATCTTTTAACCTGTCTTTTAATATACTATTCTGCTAGCTACAGCTATAATGGATAATGTCAGTCAGTCTCCTTTCTCCTACTGTATTTATTAAGTTATCTATGAGAAGAATGTTTGGTTTCTGGATATGTTGAGGTGCTTTGGGAAAAGTGAGAGAGTTTATTTGCAAACGTTATGGTAAACCAAGGATTTTTTTTTATGTTGAGACAGAGTAGCCTTGGAGCTGAAAACTCAGTGGAAAAAGCTTTAGTCCCCTGAGCCATAGACTTTGCAATGCTTTTTAATTGAAATCAAACTGTTTTTTGAGGCTGTGGCTTGATTTAGACACATATATATTTTATACTTGTTTTGAAGACAAAATACAATACATTTGGACGAAAAGGCGTGTATTTTGGTGTCTTATAAAATATTTAACTTCAAAATATGACTGGAGTTTCTCTTATAGAAAATATTAGAGCATTTCATTGAAGAAAGTAAAGCGTCTGTCATTGGAACATATCACCCGGGAACACATTCTATCTTTTTCTGTTTCCCAACGGTCATATTAGCTTGTAACACTGCACACGTTGACGTTTGTTTTGTTTTTTAGTGTCGGTAAAATTTGAATTCACTGTCATTCATCGTTTGAAATGGAGATTTTCGGTAGCACCTTTGACGATTCGGTGTTCGAGGAATCAAGAGCGAAGCCAACTGTTGTTGCACTGTCGTCTTACAATGCAAAGTTCTGTGAAGCAGAGGTGAGTGTTAACTAGCTACCTAACGTTAAGTAGCATCAGTTTTTTTTGCTAGCATTGCAATGTATGGAAATGTTTAACTATGAGTTGTCTATTTCAACAGTGGTTTTGGGAGAGCATCGACACAGATGATATTTTAGAGAAACAAAAGATCTTTAAATTTCGAGCTGATATGTCGTACAGGCGAAAAAACTTCCAGGTATTGACCCCTCTTCCCTTGAGTAATTTAGTTCCACACTGTCTATCATATCCATCTAGTATCCAAATGCTTTTCTCATCTGTTAACTATATCCATTTCCGAAGGAAGCTTTAAACGCCTACACTACCTGCCTCTCCTATATCCCTGACGGCAACCTGGCCATTAGACGGGACATAATGGAGGGAATGGCAAGGTGCTGTTGTCACCTGGGGAAGAGAGTGGAGGCCCTGGAGATCACAGAAACACTTGTAAGAACCGTTGCTGTTGAGTGAGTCTTATCTTTATACATTATTTTAACACACTAAGGTTTTTATTATACATAAATAATACAAAATACCTAGTCTTGTCATCCAGCCAGCCAGCTCTAGTCTGTGGACAAGGTTACAGTATACCAGGTAGTAAAATGGTTGTTTTGAAAATGAATTCCATGGACAGAAAAATGAAGCCTCCAACACCTGTCACCTCACCGGTCTACTTCACCTGACTGCGAACGTCCACGAGCGCTTCGGAGACCTTAGGAGCCAGGTCACGTGTCTGCAGCAGCTGTGTTCTCTCCACCCCTACCACCAGTGGCACTGGATGAAGCTGGCAGAAAGCTACCTTCATCTCCTCCAGCCTCTGTCAACACCCTCAGGCTCCAGTCCTCTTCAACAGGGAGATGGTGTAGAGCCACAGCCTGACTTTCAGACTGAGGAGCAACTGAAGGAAGAGCGTGATGGCGTTTGGCTCAAGGCCTGCATGTGTTTTGTCCGGGCCAGGTAAATAATCAGTGAGAGACAAGCAGACATCCTGTTGGCCTATTCTATATGGAATTCCATGGATACAAGCTTGTTGGGCAGTCTTTAGGACTGGTTTCCCGAACACAGATTTAGATTCTCCATTGAAAGTGCTTCTTAGTCCAGGAAAAGGCTTACTTTATCTCTGGGAAATTGGCCCTTGGCTTAAAGCAGAGCGCATTTTTACACATTCATCCTAAATGTCACTGTTTAGCACAGTCTTTGTCTTGTGAAGATGGTTGTTTGACTGTATTATGTTGCCTTGCCAGACTCCTCCTCAGGGCATTAAAGGGACAACAGTCATCCTTTGTTCTCCAGAACAGTGAGCGAGCCCTACAGAAGGCTGATGAGGCTCTACGGTGTCTGGAACCGAAAGACACCACACTACAGCTAGTCTCTGAGGTGAGACCGGTTAGAGACACAGTACATAGACTACAGTTCTCACATGGTGTCTATTCATCAAATAATGTCCTGTAGTTTGTCTTCTGGTATGTTTCAATGAAAGGAGATGTGTGGCTTGCTGACACCAAAATGTCATGGTTTTACTTTTAGATGTATTACAACTGACGATGCACATGTTTTGAAAAGGTAAGAGGTACACTTCTGACCAGATTGATCATGCATCGTTATTGGTGATTTGCCCTTCAGGTGATGTCAGAAGATCTAGTTCCAGAGAGGATGAGAGAGGACAACCAGGATGGAGAGAGCTTGGCAGGTCTCTCTCTGAAGGACTTTGAAGACAGGTGGTGGAACAGACTGGTACAGACAGGAGTACTGAAGGAGGATGGAGCTGAACTACCTTCTGTAAAGACCTAACTGGGCTACATGTTTTGATGAATGTATTCTTTAATATTGCGTGTAACAATGTGCTGACCGCCATATGAAATTAAATATTGTCACACTTCAATCTACAGTAAAGTTTAATTAGATAACTGCTGTATTGAATTTCAAAGTAGAACCATTTGGAAAAAGTGTGACAAAGGTTGGACACATTTGAGAACTTTTGATTTGCCATTCTGCATTACCTCGGGCTTGACAGTGTATGGATCAGAAGATTTGTCAGTTAAGAGGCCCTTGGCTAAGCGTAGCACACATCACTAGGTTAAGAGGCCCGGCCCATGTCTAAGCGTAGCACACATCACTAGGCTGTCACTCAGTGTGTTTCTATCAGGGTTGATGGGTGGAGGAGGAATTCATGTCTGTGACATGTTGTTTTTACTCCATTGAATTAACATGCACTGAAACACAAAGCTCTCAGCCTGAAGGCAGACAATGATCATCCTTATGAGATAATGATGTGATTGAAGTACTACTCCTGTACTCCAGGCATCAAGCAAAGGAAAACAGGCACATTTACTCTATGAAGGTTACTTGCCCATTTTCAGTTGTGAGAGAACATAATTTACCTCAAACAGGGTGTACTGTCAAATTTCAGTACGATGTTATTTAGGAACAGTAAACCACTGGCCAGTCTTGAGAAGTGGGTGTCTGTCCAACAAGCCGGTTGTCCCTCCATAAAGAAGGTAATTACTTTTAAAGGGTCGCCAGGTCAGGTGGTCTCCAGTACTATAATCACTGGAGAAGGTTCTCTGGAACATGACGGGCCTGGTTGCAGTGTGTCTCTGTGTGATCCAGTCAAACCTGTGGCTCCGGGGACCTGTGTAGTAAGACTGATTCACCAAGCACTGGGAGGTTGGTGGTGCTGTTTGCTGAGTGTTGGGGTGTCTCTGCTGGGAGGTTGGTGGTGCTGTTGGCTGAGTGTTGGGGTGTCTCTGCTGGGAGGTTGGTGGTGCTGTTGGCTGAGTGTTGGGGTGTCTCTGCTGGGAGGTTGGTGGTGCTGTTGGCGGAGTGTTGGGGTGTCTCTGCTGGGAGGTTGGTGGTGCTGTTTGCTGAGTGTTGGGGTGTCTCTGCTGGGAGGTTGGTGGTGCTGTTGGCGGAGTGTTGGGGTGTCTCTGCTGGGAGGTTGGTGGTGCTGTTGGCTGAGTGTTGGGGTGTCTCTGCTGGGAGGTTGGTGGTGCTGTTGGCTGAGTGTTGGGGTGTCTCTGCTGGGAGGTTGGTGGTGCTGTTGGCGGAGTGTTGGGGTGTCTCTGCTGGGAGGTTGTTGGTGCTGTTGGCTCAGTGTTGGGGTGTCTCTGCTGGGAGGGTGGTGGTGCTGTTGGCTGAGTGTTGGGGTGTCTCTGCTGGGAGGTTGGTGGTGCTGTTGGCTGAGTGTTGGGGTGTCTCTGCTGGGAGGTTGGTGGTGCTGTTGGCTGAGTGTTGGGGTGTCTCTGCTGGGAGGTTGTTGGTGCTGTTGGCGGAGTGTTGGGGTGTCTCTGCTGGGAGGGTGGTGGTGCTGTTGGCTGAGTGTTGGGGTGTCTCTGTTGGGAGGTTGGTGGTGCTGTTGGCGGAGTGTTGGGGTGTCTCTGCTGGGAGGTTGTTGGTGCTGTTGGCTCAGTGTTGGGGTGTCTCTGCTGGGAGGTTGGTGGTGCTGTTTGCGGAGTGTTGGGGTGTCTCTGCTGGGTGGTTGTAGTTGGCTGAACCGTTGTGTTTTGGCTAGAGTATCTGAGCTGGGCTGTGGTGGTTGGTTGAACAGTAGATTCAGTGTTGAATCTGGGCACAACTGTGGTGGTTGGTTGAACCATAGCCTGGTTGTTGAAGTATCTGTTCTGGGTTGTGGTACCAGGACTGGGGCAAGGAAGGTTTGTCAGTGGGGTTGAGGTGGCTGCTGCTTGATGGGTGATAAGCGGCCTGGTAAGGTTGAACTCCGTTGCCGTTGTGAGGAAGGCTGGCACAGGCTTGGAGCTGGCATAGAGCTTCCTAAACTCCAGGTCGAAAGGCTCGACCGCGCTGCCCTTGAAGAGCACAGCCAGGCTTCTGTGGACCTGCCAGGACAGCCAGGTGAAACTGAGGAATAGAGCACAGTGAATAAATATTACTACTACAAACACGGCTGAAAATTCAAACAATAATTGTAAACAACTGAGGAGTCATAATGCATTGATTGATTTACCTATTCAGAATGACTTCAACCATCATAATGTTGATTTACCTATTCAGAATGATGTCAACATTGATGTGACTATTAGCTAATTATACAACAGAAATGTACCTGTATGATCCAGCCAGCACTAAAGTGCAGTCAATGATCATGAACTTCTCTTTGATCTGTCCAGTGAGTTTCCTTCCAGACTTTGCACAATACGTCTCTCCTTGTATACTACGGACCGACATTTTCTGCAGACAGAACACGGTGGCATTTCATGTAGCAATGAGTGAATGACAAACACAAACTATCATCAAATTGCTACTTTACAGTACAGTTAAAAAGATGAAGAAATGTCTGAAAGGTGCACCTTTAAAAAATAGATATATTTAACTAGGCAAGTCAGTTAAGAACTAATTCTTATTCACAATGACGGCCTAGGAACAGTGGATTAACTGCCTTGTTCAGGGGCAGAAAGACAGATTTTTACCTTGTCTGCTCGGGAATTCGATCTAGCAACTTTTCGGTTACTGCCCCTACACTCTAATCACTAGGCTACCTGCCTGCCCCTACACTCTAACCACTAGGCTACCTGCCTGCCCCTACACTCTAACCACTAGGCTACCTGCCTGCCCCTACACTCTAACCACTAGGCTACCTGCCGCCCCTACACTCTAACCACTAGGCTACCTGCCGCCCCTACAATCTAACCACTAGGCTACCTGCCGCCCCTACACTCTAACCACTAGGCTACCTGCCTGCCCCTACACTCTAACCACTAGGCTACCTGCCTGCCCCTACACTCTAACCACTAGGCTACCTGCCTGCCCCTACACTCTAACCACTAGGCTACCTGCCTGCCCCTACACTCTAACCACTAGGCTACCTGCCTGCCCCTACACTCTAACCACTAGTCTACCTGCCTGCCCCTACACTCTAACCACTAGGCTACCTGCCGCCCCTACACTCTAACCACTAGTCTACCTGCCGCCCCTACACTCTAACCACTAGTCTACCTGCCGCCCCTACACTCTAACCACTAGTCTACCTGCCGCCCCTACACTCTAACCACTAGTCTACCTGCCGCCCCTACACTCTAACCACTAGGCTACCTGCCGCCCCTACACTCTAACCACTAGGCTACCTGCCGCCCCTACACTCTAACCACTAGGCTACCTGCCGTCCCTACACTCTAACCACTAGTCTACCTGACGCCCCTACACTCTAACCACTAGGCTGCCCCTACACTCTAACCACTAGTCTACCTGCCGCCCCTACACTCTAACCACTAGGCTACCTGCCGCCCCTACACTCTAACCACTAGGCTACCTGCCGCCCCTACACTCTAACCACTAGGCTACCTGACGCCCCTGCACTCTAACCACTAGGCTACCTGCCGCCCCTGCACTCTAACCACTAGGCTACCTGCCGCCCCTACACTCTAACCACTAGGCTACCTGCCGCCCCTACACTCTAACCACTAGGCTACCTGCCGCCCCTACACTCTAACCACTAGTCTACCTGCCGCCCCTACACTCTAACCACTAGTCTACCTGCCGCCCCTACACTCTAACCACTAGTCTACCTGCCGCCCCTACACTCTAACCACTAGGCTACCTGCCGCCCCTACACTCTAACCACTAGGCTACCTGCCGCCCCTACACTCTAACCACTAGTCTACCTGCCGCCCCTACACTCTAACCACTAGGCTACCTGCCTGCCCCTACACTCTAACCACTAGTCTACCTGCCGCCCCTACACTCTAACCACTAGTCTACCTGCCGCCCCTACACTCTAACCACTAGTCTACCTGCCGCCCCTACACTCTAACCACTAGGCTACCTGCCGCCCCTACACTCTAACCACTAGGCTACCTGCCGCCCCTACACTCTAACCACTAGTCTACCTGACGCCCCTACACTCTAACCACTAGGCTACCTGCCGCCCCTACACTCTAACCACTAGTCTACCTGCCGCCCCTACACTCTAACCACTAGTCTACCTGACGCCCCTACACTCTAACCACTAGTCTACCTGCCGCCCCTACACTCTAACCACTAGTCTACCTGCCGCCCCTACACTCTAACCACTAGTCTACCTGACGCCCCTACACTCTAACCACTAGGCTACCTGCCGCCCCTACACTCTAACCACTAGTCTACCTGCCGCCCCTACACTCTAACCACTAGTCTACCTGACGCCCCTACACTCTAACCACTAGTCTACCTGACGCCCCTACACTCTAACCACTAGTCTACCTGCCGCCCCTACACTCTAACCACTAGTCTACCTGACGCCCCTACACTCTAACCACTAGTCTACCTGCCGCCCCAACACTCTAACCACTAGGCTACCTGCCGCCCCACCTTTGCAATCGTTAGTGTCATTTAATTATCATGATGAAAATGACCATTAGCAGAGACTCACAGTGAGATGATTACTGTTGATCTGTAGCGTCTCACACATCTTGACAAAGACCTGCAGGTTGATATGGTCCAGGAGCAGGTAGACGGACACGTTCCTCTTCCTGGTTGCCTCCAGGATGTCACAGAACATCTCCACATCACTGAATGTGTCCATTACAATGGCCAGAACCTGCAGACATATCACGTGTTTGCTGTGATTGGTATCTTCCACATTATTAGTTGTCATTATGTACTTGGTATTATAAACTGGGTGGTTCAAGCCCTGAATGCTGATTGGCTGACAGCCGTGGTATATCAGACCGTACACCACGGGTATGACAAGATTTATTTTTACTGCTCTAAATACATTGGTAACCAGTTTATAATAACAATAAGGCACCTTGTGGTATATGGCCAATATACCACGGCTAAGGGCTGTATCCAGGCACTCCGCGTTGCGCTTAAGAACAGCCTTTAGCTGTGGTATAGTGGCTATATACCACACCTCCTTGGGCCTTATTGCTTAATTATAGACGGTACTGAATCTGCTTGATCAAACTCTCAAAACGTCATTCTCCAACTTTCAGGGCATTCAGACATCAGCTGCTTTCTGAAAGTCTGCAAAAACATCATGCCGGTATAATCATGAGAGTAGATTGACATCTCCAAGTAGTTAACAGTGAAAGTTGTATCACGTACCATTGTGGCCTTGCTGATGAACTCTCTGAGCAGGTCTTTCATGCTGGCTGCTCTATCAGACTGGAAGTAGACCTCTACACTGGGTTCACCCTGCAGGCGGTAGCTCCAGTCCTCTGCCGGCCAGCCGTGGTCCAAGCCGGGGGGCTCGCTCTCAGACACGGATGGACAACAGGTGTTTGTCTGGGAAGAGGTGGTGGAGCCCTCTGCCTGGTTGTCGTTCTCCGTCCCACACAGACTGCTGGTGCTCAGGTCTGTAGTGTTCTCCAGGATATAACCTTTAAAGAAACATAAGTGATAATACATTGGCTTTTAGGGAGGAAGCCCTTTACAGTTGTGCAACAAATACAGTACTAGAACAGACAGATGGGTTTAAAGTAGATAAGAAGAGGCAGAGACAGACGGATGGTTTAAGGTAGATAAGAAGAGGCAGAGACAGACTGATGGTTTAAGTTGATAAGAAGAGGCAGAGACAGACTGATGGTTTAAGTTGATAAGAAGAGGCAGAGACAGACTGATGGTTTAAGGTAGATAAGAGGAGTCAGGGACAGACTGATGGTTTAAGGTAGATAAGAGGAGGCAGAGACAGACTGATGGTTTAAGGTAGATAAGAGGAGTCAGGGACAGACTGATGGTTTAAGGTAGATAAGAGGAGGCAGAGACAGACTGATGGTTTAAGGTAGATAAGAGGAGGGAGAGACAGACTGATGGTTTAAGGTAGATAAGAGGAGGAACAAAGTAGAAAAAAAAGACCAACCTTTCTCCTCCTTGGACAGGAAGTCCACCTCGCCCTCTCCGGCCAGTACTTCCTGGTACATGTCCAATCCCTGGTTCAGCAAGGCGTCCATGGCCAATCTGGTGCTCTCGTTGTGGCTGAGGTCAACGTCACCCGACACCAGGGAGACAGATGGGTTTTTCATCTCCTGTACACGCCGCCTCACCTTTCCCACCGGCTTGGACTTCAGGTACCACTGAACAGACAGGCCGTTGCTTTGCAGGTTCATAGTGAAGCTGTACAAGGCTCTCTGATCAACACGTATTACCTGTAGTTACCTACTGCTGCTACTGAGTGAAAAACCCTAGTGGAGACAGACAGGGATGGAGTAGCAGCTGTGAGGTTTCTGAGCCCTGCCCCCCCCCCCAATCAATTGTACAGTTGGCTACACCCATAGAAGTAGAATTACATTGACTTGAATGGGGATGCCCGGTCTAGTATTGTTATTTCTATGAGTACATTCCACCTGTGGGTTGCAGTGTGCTGGGGGGACAGGTGTAGGCAGGACAGGTGAGCTGTTATGGGATTGAGAGCGTGACAGAGACCTGCTGTTTAAAGCACTCCCTCCCTCAGCGGGGGAGAGAAGTCTAGTTGAGTGACAGAGGTGAACATGACTGTCTGATCAGCTCAGTGGAGGCCGATAACACCTGACTGCACTCTTCACAGACTTGTCACTGCAATGTGCGTCTCTCTCACTGTGTCAAAAGCGTTCCACAGGGGTGCTGGCCCATGTTGACTCCAATGCTTCCCACAGTTGTGTCAAGTTGGCTTGATGTCCTTTGGGTGTTGAAACCGTTGAGCGTGAAAAACCCCAGCAGCGTTGCAGTTCTTGACACACTCAAACTGGAGGTGCTTGACACCTACTGCCATACCCTGTTCAAAGGCACTTCAATCTTTTGTCTTGCCCATTCACCCTCTGAATGTTACACATACACAATCCATGTCTCAAGGCTTAAAAATCCTTCTTTAACCTGTGTCCTCCCCTTCATCTACACTGATTGAAGCCTACACTGATTGTTACACACAGGGCATCGTTACTCACCCTGTGTATATATTATAACTCGTATTATTACCCATTTTCTTTCTCTCTGTATTGTTGTGAAGGACCCGTCAGTCAGCATTTCACTGCTAGTCTACATCTGTTGTCGACAAAGCATTTCACTGTTAGTCCACACCTGTTGTTTACAAAGCATCTGACAAATACAATTTGATTTGATAAGGCTTTATTAAAAGATAAATGACCTGGATACCTATGCTGAGGTAAGCAAGCCATAAGTCACCATCAGACCAAAGCACGACGGGTGAGTATAGTCTGGCAAAGACTGAAACTAGTCAACAAGGCAGAGATGAAATGACTCAAAGTTGATCCAACAATACTTAAAAACAACTTAAATAACAAAATATAAATACACATTAAAATACATACAGGAGAGGGTTTTGCTACAAATCTCATTAAGACCATGGAATGCTTTCATGTAATCCCTCTTTAACTAGTCAACACCAGGGTTGTGGTTAGTGGACAGCTGTTTGTTAAGTCAAGTCATATCAGCATCTTCTTTCAAACGGACAAACGAGCAGAAAACCACAAAACATTTCAGTTTCGTTTTCAAGTCTAGATATGCAAAACAAAAGGCACAGCTGGTGTGTTCGTGTGTGGTGGTTACTGGGAGGTGGTAGAGTTGGAGTTTTTGGCGCGGGCCGCCAGTTTCTGCCGCAGCTCTCTGATGTTCTGCATCAACTCCCTCTCTCTGCAGTCCAGCTCCCCTCGACCCCGGTCCAGAGAGACTGAGAAAACAAGACACCACACGACTCTTCAGGGACTTACTGTATGGATGTACACTCAGCAAAATTACAGTGGGAACGGGCACATTGGGAACACTGAATAATGTCTTGGTAGATCTGAGTTCTGTTGATATTTTCTTCTGGAGTACAGATCTGGAAAAACCTGTAGAAACAGTGAATGTAGATTTTTCTATTGTGTTATTGACTGTACATGTGTTTATCCCATGTGTAACTCTGTTGTTTGTGTAGCACTGCTTTGCTTCCTCTTGTCCAGGTCGCAGTTGTAAATGAGAGCTTGTTCTCAACTGGCCTACCTGGTTAAACAAAAATGTGGTACGGACAGTCAGAAACACTCACAGCAAGTGGAGTCGTCTGAGGTGGACTGGTTGTTTAGACAGATGTTGTTGGGACTGTGACGTTGTTGAGACTGATGAGGACCAGGAGAAGCAACAGGATTGTGAAGCAGGCCTCTAGTGGAGCACGGAGACCTGGCTCTCATCTCCCACTGTTGACCTGCCAAAACATACTGTATTAGTCACCAACAGCCCATACACTTCCTGCCTTAGAGGAACACTGAAACCTTCAACATCAACTATTAGCTTAGAGGTGACAGGACTGTAGTATAGCAGTGTAGGTAGTGGGGTAGAATGCTCAGCATGTAGCAGATATGGAATGTATAGAGCCTTTTCTCTCTACAACATATATTTCTATGGGGCTGGACTCACTGAGTGAGTGGTCCTGGCTCCTGCGGAGGTTGTCTCTGTGCTGCTCGGTCTCCTCTTCCTCCTGGCTGAGGAAGACTCTCCTGTTGGCCTCAGCTGTGGCTGCAGCCTGCCTCTCCTCCTCTAGCTGGGCCTTCTGAGACACCACCTCCTCCCACTGAAACACACAATGGCTGAACACACTGCACACCTCCTGCTGAACACCCCTCCTCCCGCTGAACACACTGCAAACCTCCTGCGGAACACCCCTCCCGCTGAACACACTGCACACCTCCTGCTGAACACCCCTCCTCCCGCTGAACACACTGCACACCTCCTGCTGAACACACTACACACCACCACCTCCCGCTGAACACACCCCCTCCTCCCACTGAACACACCCCCTCCTCCCGCTGAAACACACAATGGCTGAACACACTGCACACCTCCCGCTGAAAACACTCCTCCCCCCCTCCTCCCACCATAAATCAATGACACAAGCATGCCCAGTGTAAGAGCCTTCAGTTGATCAACAGGTACAGTAACTAACAGGACCCTCCTACCCTCTGTCCCTCCACGTCCTCATGACCTACTATATATACCCTCCTCTACATCATCTCTCCTCCTACCCTCTGTCCCTCCACGTCCTCCATGACCTACTGTATATACCCTCTACATCATCTCTCCTCCTACCCTCTGTCCCTCCACGTCCTCCATGACCTACTGTATATACCCTCTACATCATCTCTCCTCCTACCCTCTGTCCCTCTACGTCCTCATGACCTACTGTATATACCCTCCTCTACATCATCTCTCCTCCTACCCTCTGTCCCTCCACGTCCTCATGACCTACTATATATACCCTCCTCTACATCATCTCCCCTCCTACCCTCTGTCCCTCCACATCCTCCATGACCTACTGTATATACCCTCCTCTACATCATCTCTCCTCCTACCCTCTGTCCCTCCACGTCCTCCATGACCTACTGTATATACCCTCTACATCATCTCTCCTCCTACCCTCTGTCCCTCTACGTCCTCATGACCTACTGTATATACCCTCCTCTACATCATCTCTCCTCCTACCCTCTGTCCCTCTACGTCCTCCATGACCTACTGTATATACCCTCCTCTACATCATCTCCCCTCCTACCCTCTGTCCCTCTACGTCCTCATGACCTACTGTATATACCCTCCTCTACATCATCTCCCCTCCTACCCTCTGTCCCTCTACGTCCTCATGACCTACTGTATATACCCTCCTCTACATCATCTCCCCTCCTACCCTCTGTCCCTCTACGTCCTCATGACCTACTGTATATACCCTCCTCTACATCATCTCCCCTCCTACCCTCTGTCCCTCTACGTCCTCCATGACCTACTGTATATACCGTCCTCTACATCATCTCTCCTCCTACCCTCTGTCCCTCCATGACCTACTGTATATACCCTCCTCTACATCATCTCTCCTCCTACCCTCTGTCCCTCCACGTCCTCATGACCTACTGTATATACCCTCCTCTACATCATCTCCCCTCCGTCCCTCCACATCCTCATGACCTACTGTATATACCCTCCTCTACATCATCTCTCCTCCTACCCTCTGTCCCTCTACGTCCTCATGACCTACTGTATATACCCTCTACATCATCTCTCCTCCTACCCTCTGTCCCTCTACGTCCTCATGACCTACTGTATATACCCTCTACATCATCTCTCCTCCTACCCTCTGTCCCTCTACGTCCTCATGACCTACTGTATATACCCTCCTCTATATCATCTCTCCTCCTACCCTCTGTCCCTCCACGTCCTCATGACCTACTGTATATACCCTCCTCTACATCATCTCCCCTCCTACCCTCTGTCCCTCTACGTCCTCATGACCTACTATATATACCCTCCTCTACATCATCTCTCCTCCTACCCTCTGTCCCTCTACGTCCTCATGACCTACTGTATATACCCTCCTCTATATCATCTCTCCTCCTACCCTCTGTCCCTCTACGTCCTCATGACCTACTGTATATACCCTCTACATCATCTCTCCTCCTACCCTCTGTCCCTCTACGTCCTCATGACCTACTGTATATACCCTCCTCTATATCATCTCTCCTCCTACCCTCTGTCCCTCTACGTCCTCATGACCTACTGTATATACCCTCTACATCATCTCTCCTCCTACCCTCTGTCCCTCCACATCCTCATGACCTACTGTATATACCCTCCTCTACATCATCTCTCCTCCTACCCTCTGTCCCTCTACGTCCTCATGACCTACTGTATATACCCTCCTCTACATCATCTCCCCTCCTACCCTCTGTCCCTCTACGTCCTCCATGACCTACTGTATATACCGTCCTCTACATCATCTCTCCTCCTACCCTCTGTCCCTCCATGACCTACTGTATATACCGTCCTCTACATCATCTCTCCTCCTACCCTCTGTCCCTCCATGACCTACTGTATATACCCTCCTCTACATCATCTCTCCTCCTACCCTCTGTCCCTCTACGTCCTCATGACCTACTGTATATACCCTCCTCTACATCATCTCCCCTCCTACCCTCTGTCCCTCCACGTCCTCATGACCTACTGTATATACCCTCCTCTACATCATCTCCCCTCCGTCCCTCCATGTCCTCATGACCTACTGTATATACCCTCCTCTACATCATCTCTCCTCCTACCCTCTGTCCCTCTACGTCCTCATGACCTACTGTATATACCCTCTACATCATCTCTCCTCCTACCCTCTGTCCCTCTACGTCCTCATGACCTACTGTATATACCCTCCTCTACATCATCTCTCCTCCTACCCTCTGTCCCTCCACGTCCTCATGACCTACTGTATATACCCTCTACATCATCTCTCCTCCTACCCTCTGTCCCTCTACGTCCTCATGACCTACTGTATATACCCTCCTCTACATCATCTCTCCTCCTACCCTCTGTCCCTCTACGTCCTCATGACCTACTGTATATACCCTCTACATCATCTCTCCTCCTACCCTCTGTCCCTCTACGTCCTCATGACCTACTGTATATACCCTCCTCTACATCATCTCTCCTCCTACCCTCTGTCCCTCTACGTCCTCATGACCTACTGTATATACCCTCTACATCATCTCTCCTCCTACCCTCTGTCCCTCTACGTCCTCATGACCTACTGTATATACCCTCCTCTATATCATCTCTCCTCCTACCCTCTGTCCCTCCACGTCCTCATGACCTACTGTATATACCCTCCTCTACATCATCTCCCCTCCTACCCTCTGTCCCTCTACGTCCTCATGACCTACTATATATACCCTCCTCTACATCATCTCTCCTCCTACCCTCTGTCCCTCTACGTCCTCATGACCTACTGTATATACCCTCCTCTATATCATCTCTCCTCCTACCCTCTGTCCCTCTACGTCCTCATGACCTACTGTATATACCCTCTACATCATCTCTCCTCCTACCCTCTGTCCCTCCACATCCTCATGACCTACTGTATATACCCTCCTCTACATCATCTCTCCTCCTACCTTCTGTCCCTCTACGTCCTCATGACCTACTGTATATACCCTCCTCTATCATCTCTCCTCCTACCCTCTGTCCCTCTACGTCCTCATGACCTACTGTATATACCCTCTACATCATCTCTCCTCCTACCCTCTGTCCCTCTACGTCCTCATGACCTACTGTATATACCCTCCTCTATATCATCTCTCCTCCTACCCTCTGTCCCTCTACGTCCTCATGACCTACTGTATATACCCTCTACATCATCTCTCCTCCTACCCTCTGTCCCTCCACATCCTCATGACCTACTGTATATACCCTCCTCTACATCATCTCTCCTCCTACCCTCTGTCCCTCTACGTCCTCATGACCTACTGTATATACCCTCCTCTATATCATCTCTCCTCCTACCCTCTGTCCCTCTACGTCCTCATGACCTACTGTATATACCCTCTACATCATCTCTCCTCCTACCCTCTGTCCCTCCACATCCTCATGACCTACTGTATATACCCTCCTCTACATCATCTCTCCTCCTACCCTCTGTCCCTCTACGTCCTCATGACCTACTGTATATACCCTCCTCTACATCATCTCCCCTCCTACCCTCTGTCCCTCTACGTCCTCCATGACCTACTGTATATACCGTCCTCTACATCATCTCTCCTCCTACCCTCTGTCCCTCCATGACCTACTGTATATACCGTCCTCTACATCATCTCTCCTCCTACCCTCTGTCCCTCCATGACCTACTGTATATACCCTCCTCTACATCATCTCTCCTCCTACCCTCTGTCCCTCTACGTCCTCATGACCTACTGTATATACCCTCTACATCATCTCTCCTCCTACCCTCTGTCCCTCTACGTCCTCATGACCTACTGTATATACCCTCCTCTACATCATCTCTCCTCCTACCCTCTGTCCCTCCACGTCCTCATGACCTACTGTATATACCCTCCTCTACATCATCTCTCCTCCTACCCTCTGTCCCTCTACGTCCTCATGACCTACTGTATATACCCTCCTCTACATCATCTCTCCTCCTACCCTCTGTCCCTCTACGTCCTCATGACCTACTGTATATACCCTCTACATCATCTCTCCTCCTACCCTCTGTCCCTCTACGTCCTCATGACCTACTGTATATACCCTCCTCTACATCATCTCTCCTCCTACCCTCTGTCCCTCTACGTCCTCATGACCTACTGTATATACCCTCTACATCATCTCTCCTCCTACCCTCTGTCCCTCTACGTCCTCATGACCTACTGTATATACCCTCCTCTATATCATCTCTCCTCCTACCCTCTGTCCCTCCACGTCCTCATGACCTACTGTATATACCCTCCTCTACATCATCTCCCCTCCTACCCTCTGTCCCTCTACGTCCTCATGACCTACTATATATACCCTCCTCTACATCATCTCTCCTCCTACCCTCTGTCCCTCTACGTCCTCATGACCTACTGTATATACCCTCCTCTATATCATCTCTCCTCCTACCCTCTGTCCCTCTACGTCCTCATGACCTACTGTATATACCCTCTACATCATCTCTCCTCCTACCCTCTGTCCCTCCACATCCTCATGACCTACTGTATATACCCTCCTCTACATCATCTCCCCTCCTACCCTCTGTCCCTCCACATCCTCATGACCTACTGTATATACCCTCCTCTATCATCTCTCCTCCTACCCTCTGTCCCTCTACGTCCTCATGACCTACTGTATATACCCTCTACATCATCTCTCCTCCTACCCTCTGTCCCTCTACGTCCTCATGACCTACTGTATATACCCTCCTCTATATCATCTCTCCTCCTACCCTCTGTCCCTCTACGTCCTCATGACCTACTGTATATACCCTCTACATCATCTCTCCTCCTACCCTCTGTCCCTCCACATCCTCATGACCTACTGTATATACCCTCCTCTACATCATCTCTCCTCCTACCCTCTGTCCCTCTACGTCCTCATGACCTACTGTATATACCCTCCTCTATATCATCTCTCCTCCTACCCTCTGTCCCTCTACGTCCTCATGACCTACTGTATATACCCTCTACATCATCTCTCCTCCTACCCTCTGTCCCTCCACATCCTCATGACCTACTGTATATACCCTCCTCTACATCATCTCTCCTCCTACCCTCTGTCCCTCTACGTCCTCATGACCTACTGTATATACCCTCCTCTACATCATCTCCCCTCCTACCCTCTGTCCCTCTACGTCCTCCATGACCTACTGTATATACCGTCCTCTACATCATCTCTCCTCCTACCCTCTGTCCCTCCATGACCTACTGTATATACCGTCCTCTACATCATCTCTCCTCCTACCCTCTGTCCCTCCATGACCTACTGTATATACCCTCCTCTACATCATCTCTCCTCCTACCCTCTGTCCCTCTACGTCCTCATGACCTACTGTATATACCCTCCTCTACATCATCTCCCCTCCTACCCTCTGTCCCTCCACGTCCTCATGACCTACTGTATATACCCTCCTCTACATCATCTCCCCTCCGTCCCTCCATGTCCTCATGACCTACTGTATATACCCTCCTCTACATCATCTCTCCTCCTACCCTCTGTCCCTCTACGTCCTCATGACCTACTGTATATACCCTCTACATCATCTCTCCTCCTACCCTCTGTCCCTCTACGTCCTCATGACCTACTGTATATACCCTCTACATCATCTCTCCTCCTACCCTCTGTCCCTCTACGTCCTCATGACCTACTGTATATACCCTCCTCTACATCATCTCTCCTCCTACCCCCTGTCCCTCCACGTCCTCATGACCTACTGTATATACCCTCCTCTACATCATCTCTCCTCCTACCCTCTGTCCCTCTACGTCCTCATGACCTACTGTATATACCCTCTACATCATCTCTCCTCCTACCCTCTGTCCCTCTACGTCCTCATGACCTACTGTATATACCCTCCTCTACATCATCTCTCCTCCTACCCTCTGTCCCTCCACGTCCTCCATGACCTACTGTATATACCCTCCTCTATATCATCTCTCCTCCTACCCTCTGTCCCTCTACGTCCTCCATGACCTACTGTATATACCGTCCTCTACATCATCTCTCCTCCTACCCTCTGTCCCTCCATGACCTACTGTATATACCGTCCTCTACATCATCTCTCCTCCTACCCTCTGTCCCTCCATGACCTACTGTATATACCCTCCTCTACATCATCTCTCCTCCTACCCTCTGTCCCTCTACGTCCTCATGACCTACTGTATATACCCTCCTCTACATCATCTCCCCTCCTACCCTCTGTCCCTCCACGTCCTCATGACCTACTGTATATACCCTCCTCTACATCATCTCTCCTCCTACCCTCTGTCCCTCCACGTCCTCATGACCTACTGTATATACCCTCCTCTATATCATCTCTCCTCCTACCCTCTGTCCCTCCACGTCCTCCATGACCTACTGTATATACCCTCTACATCATCTCTCCTCCTACCCTCTGTCCCTCTACGTCCTCATGACCTACTGTATATACCCTCCTCTACATCATCTCTCCTCCTACCCTCTGTCCCTCTACGTCCTCATGACCTACTGTATATACCCTCTACATCATCTCTCCTCCTACCCTCTGTCCCTCTACGTCCTCATGACCTACTGTATATACCCTCTACATCATCTCTCCTCCTACCCTCTGTCCCTCTACGTCCTCATGACCTACTGTATATACCCTCCTCTACATCATCTCTCCTCCTACCCTCTGTCCCTCTACATCCTCATGACCTACTGTATATACCCTCCTCTACATCATCTCTCCTCCTACCCTCTGTCCCTCTACGTCCTCATGACCTACTGTATATACCCTCCTCTACATCATCTCTCCTCCTACCCTCTGTCCCTCTACGTCCTCATGACCTACTATATATACCCTCCTCTACATCATCTCTCCTCCTACCCTCTGTCCCTCCATGACCTACTGTATATACTCTCCTCCTACCCTCTGTCCCTCATGACCTACTGTATATACCCTCCTCTACATCATCTCTCCTCCTACCCTCTGTCCCTCCACGTCCTTCATGATGTTAACTAGCTGCTGCTCCTTGGTGAGTGTTTCTCTGTGTAGTCCAGCCAGATGGTGGTAGTGTCTGTCCCGGTCTGCATCCTCCTGGTCCAGACGCCTCATCACCTCAGCCTGCCACTCGGTGTCCACTCCCAGCTGACCTGCTTCAGCTAAACACTCCTCTAGAACCTGAGACGGGGAGGAGGTCAGTCTCTCTCTCTCTCCAATCACTGTTTAATAACCCCCTATATTTCAGTCTAGAACCTGAGACGGGGAGGAGGTCAGTCTCTCTCTCTCCAATCATTGTTTATTAACCCCCTATATTTCAGTCTCGAACCTGAGACGGGGAGGTCAGTCTCTCTCTCTCCAATCATTGTTTATTAACCCCCTATATTTCAGTCTCGAACCTGAGACGGGGAGGTCAGTCTCTCTCTCTCCAGTCATTGTTTAATAACCCCCTATTTCAGTCTAGAACCTGAGACGGGGAGGTCAGTCTCTCTCTCTCCAGTCATTGTTTAATAACCCCCTATATTTCAGTCTAGAACCTGAGACGGGGAGGTCAGTCTCTCTCTCTCCAGTCATTGTTTAATAAACGCCTATATTTCAGTCTAGAACCTGAGACGGGGAGGAGGTCAGTCTCTCTCTCTCCAGTCATTGTTTAATAAACGCCTATATTTCAGTCTAGAACCTGAGACGGGGAGGAGGTCAGTCTCTCTCTCTCCAGTCATTGTTTAATAACCCCCTATATTTCAGTCTAGAACCTGAGACGGGGAGGCTAGTATCTCTCTCTTCAATCATTGTTTAATAACCCCCTATATTTCAGTCTGACCTCCTCCGTCTCAGGTTCTAGTCTCTCTCTCTCCAGTCATTGTTTAATAACCCCCTATATTTCAGTCTAGAACCTGAGACGGGGAGGCTAGTCTCTCTCTCTCCAATCATTGTTTAATAACCCACTATATTTCAGTCTAGAACCTGAGACGGGGAGGTTAGTCTCTCTCTCTCCAATCATCGTTTAATAACCCCCTATATTTCAGTCTAGAACCTGAGACGGAGGAGGTCAGTCTCTCTCCAGTCATTGTTTAATAACCCCCTATATTTCAGTCTAGAACCTGAGACGGGGAGGCTAGTCTCTCTCTCTCCAGTCATTGTTTAATAACCCCCTATATTTCAGTTTAGAACCTGAGACGGAGGAGGTCAGTCTCTCTCTCTCCAATCATCGTTTAATAACCCCCTATATTTCAGTCTAGAACCTGAGACGGGGAGGAGGTCAGTCTCTCTCTCTCCAGTCATTGTTTAATAACCCCCTATATTTCAGTCTAGAACCTGAGACGGGGAGGCTAGTCTCTCTCTCTCCAGTCATTGTTTAATAACCCCCTATATTTCAGTCTAGAACCTGAGACGGAGGAGGTCAGTCTCTCTCTCTCCAATCATCGTTTAATAACCCCCTATATTTCAGTCTAGAACCTGAGACGGGGAGGAGGTCAGTCTCTCTCTCTCCAGTCATTGTTTAATAACCCCCTATATTTCAGTCTAGAACCTGAGACGGGGAGGTCAGTCTCTCTCTCTCCAGTCATTGTTTAATATCCCCTATATTTCAGTCTCTGGAAGTATACAGTAGATGAATGCTCACCTTCTTGGTTCCCAGGCTGACGTCAGTGTCGTTGTTAAGGAGGTGTTGGAAGGTAGCCTCCTCGACCTCTGACCTGTGTCTCCTGGTATCCACCTCTGCTCTGACCTCCTGAGTCACACGCACCTGCTCCTTGGCCAGTTGCTACAACAACAAGGATTACACCATGGTCTGGTGAATGAAGACCAAGCCATATTGGAGCTGGACAGCGTTAAAATGGACTATGTTAAATTACGTGTGGTGTCTTAACTTTATGCTGCAAGGAATATAATGTGAATGACAAGATAGTGTTTGTCTCAGGGTCTCTGCACATTGTTGCTGTGATGAGGACAGTCACTGACCTGTTCAAACAGCCGTCTCTGTGCTTCCAGCTCCATCTGTCTGACTTGTATATCCTGTACTGCTGCTGCAGTCTCCTGGTCTCTGGTGTTCATCTGACCCCAACAAACACAACATACAGTAGAGGACATATAGACACCCCATTATATACAGTAGAGTACATAGACACTCAATTATATACAGTAGAGGACATATAGACACCCCATTATATACAGTAGAGGACATATAGACACCCCATTATATACAGTAGAGTACATATAGACACCCCATTATATACAGTAGAGTACATAGACACTCAATTATATACAGTAGAGGACATATAGACACCCCATTATATACAGTAGAGGACATATAGACACCCCATTATATACAGTAGAGTACATATAGACACCCCATTATAGACAGTAGAGGACATATAGACACCCCATTATAGACAGTAGAGGACATATAGACACCCCATTATAGACAGTAGAGGACATAGAGACACCCCATTATATACAGTAGAGTACATATAGACACCCCATTATATACAGTATTGGACATATAGACACCCCATTATAGACAGTAGAGGACATATAGACACCCCATTATAGACAGTAGAGGACATATAGACACCCCATTATAGACAGTAGAGGACATAGACACCCCATTATATACAGTAGAGTACATATAGACACCCCATTATATACAGTATTGGACATATAGACACCCCATTAAATACAGTATAGGACATAGACACCCCATTATATACAGTAGAGTACATATAGACACCCCATTATATACAGTAAAGTACATAGACACCCCATTATATAAAGTAAAGTACATAGACACCCCATTATATACAGTATAGGACATATAGACACCCCATATATATACAGCAGAGTACATATAGACACCCCATTAAATACAGTAGAGGACATATAGACACCCCATTATATACAGTAGAGTACATAGACACCCCATTATATACAGTAGAGGACATATAGACACCCCATTAAATACAGTAGAGGACATATAGACACCCCATTATATACAGTAGAGTACATAGACACCCCATTATATACAGTAGAGTACATATAGACACCCCATTATATACAGTAGAGGACATATAGACACCCCATTAAATACAGTAGAGGACATATAGACACCCCATTATATACAGCAGAGTACATATAGACACCCCATTATATACAGCAGAGTACATATAGACACCCCATTATATACAGCAGAGTACATATAGACACCCCATTATATACAGCAGAGGACATATAGACACCCCATTATATACAGCAGAGGACATATAGACACCCCATTATATACAGTAGAGGACATATAGACACCCCATTATATACAGTAGAGGACATATAGACACCCCATTATATACAGTATAGTACATATAGACACTCCATTATATACAGTATAGTACATAGACACCCCATTATATACAGTAGAGGACATATAGACACCCCATTATATACAGTAGAGGACATATAGACACCCCATTATATACAGTAGAGGACATATAGACACCCCATTATATACAGTAGAGGACATATAGACACCCCATTATATACAGTAGAGGACATATAGACACCCCATTATATACAGTAGAGGACATATAGACACCCCATTATATACAGTAGAGGACATATAGACACCCCATTATATACAGTAGAGGACATATAGACACCCCATTATATACAGTAGAGGACATATAGACACCCCATTATATACAGTAGAGGACATATAGACACCCCATTATATACAGTAGAGGACATATAGACACCCCATTATATACAGTAGAGGACATATAGACACCCCATTATATACAGTAGAGGACATATAGACACCCCATTATATACAGTAGAGGACATATAGACACCCCATTATATACAGTAGAGGACATATAGACACCCCATTATATACAGTAGAGGACATATAGACACCCCATTATATACAGTAGAGGACATATAGACACCCCATTATATACAGTAGAGGACATATAGACACCCCATTATAGACAGTAGAGTACATATAGACACCCCATTATAGACAGTAGAGGACATATAAACACCCCATATACAGTATAGTACATAGACACCCCATTATATACAGTAGAGGACATATAGACACCCCATTATATACAGTAGAGGACATATAGACACCCCATTATATACAGTAGAGGACATAGACACCCCATTATATACAGTAGAGTACATATAGACACCCCATTATATACAGTAGAGGACATATAGACACCCCATTATATACAGTATAGTACATATAGACACCCCATTATATACAGTATAGTACATATAGACACCCCATTATATACAGTATAGTACATATAGACACCCCATTATATACAGTAGAGGACATATAGACACCCCATTATATACAGTAGAGTACATAGACACCCCATTATATACAGTAGAGTACATATAGACACCCCATTATATACAGTAGAGTACATATAGACACCCCATTATATACAGTAGAGTACATATAGACACCCCATTATATACAGTAGAGTACATATAGACACCCCATTATATACAGTAGAGGACATATAGACACCCCATTATATACAGTATAGTACATAGACACCCCATTATATACAGTAGAGGACATATAGACACCCCATTATAGACAGTAGAGGACATATAGACACCCCATTATAGACAGTAGAGGACATATAGACACCCCATTATATACAGTAGAGGACATATAGACACCCCATTATATACAGTAGAGGACATATAGACACCCCATTATATACAGTATAGTACATATAGACACTCCATTATATACAGTATAGTACATAGACACCCCATTATATACAGTAGAGGACATATAGACACTCCATTATATACAGTAGAGGACATAGACACCCCATTATATACAGTAGAGGACATATAGACACCCCATTATATACAGTAGAGGACATATAGACACCCCATTATATACAGTAGAGGACATATAGACACCCCATTATATACAGTAGAGGACATATAGACACCCCATTATATACAGTAGAGGACATATAGACACCCCATTATATACAGTAGAGGACATATAGACACCCCATTATATACAGTAGAGGACATATAGACACCCCATTATATACAGTAGAGGACATAGACACCCCATTATATACAGTAGAGGACATATAGACACCCCATTATATACAGTAGAGGACATATAGACACCCCATTATATACAGTATAGGACATATAGACACCCCATTATATACAGTATAGGACATATAGACACCCCATTATATACAGTATAGGACATATAGACACCCCATTATATACAGTATAGGACATATAGACACCCCATTATATACAGTAGAGGACATATAGACACCCCATTATATACAGTAGAGGACATATAGACACCCCATTATATACAGTAGAGGACATATAGACACCCCATTATATACAGTATAGGACATATAGACACCCCATTATATACAGTATAGGACATATAGACACCCCATTATATACAGTAGAGGACATATAGACACCCCATTATATACAGTAGAGGACATATAGACACCCCATTATAGACAGTAGAGGACATATAGACACCCCATTATAGACAGTAGAGGACATATAGACACCCCATTATAGACAGTAGAGGACATAGACACCCCATTATATACAGTAGAGTACATATAGACACCCCATTATATACAGTATTGGACATATAGACACCCCATTAAATACAGTATAGGACATAGACACCCCATTATATACAGTAGAGTACATATAGACACCCCATTATATACAGTAAAGTACATAGACACCCCATTATATAAAGTAAAGTACATAGACACCCCATTATATACAGTATAGGACATATAGACACTCCATTATATACAGTATAGTACATAGACACCCCATTATATACAGTAGAGGACATATAGACACCCCATTATATACAGTAGAGGACATATAGACACCCCATTATATACAGTAGAGGACATATAGACACCCCATTATATACAGTAGAGGACATATAGACACCCCATTATATACAGTAGAGGACATAGACACCCCATTATATACAGTAGAGGACATATAGACACCCCATTATATACAGTAGAGGACATATAGACACCCCATTATATACAGTAGAGGACATATAGACACCCCATTATATACAGTAGAGGACATATAGACACCCCATTATATACAGTAGAGGACATATAGACACCCCATTATATACAGTAGAGGACATATAGACACCCCATTATATACAGTAGAGGACATATAGACACCCCATTATATACAGTAGAGGACATATAGACACCCCATTATATACAGTAGAGTACATATAGACACCCCATTATAGACAGTAGAGGACATATAAACACCCCATATACAGTATAGTACATAGACACCCCATTATATACAGTAGAGGACATATAGACACCCCATTATATACAGTAGAGGACATATAGACACCCCATTATATACAGTAGAGGACATAGACACCCCATTATATACAGTAGAGTACATATAGACACCCCATTATATACAGTAGAGGACATATAGACACCCCATTATATACAGTATAGTACATATAGACACTCCATTATATACAGTATAGTACATATAGACACCCCATTATATACAGTATAGTACATATAGACACCCCATTATATACAGTAGAGGACATATAGACACCCCATTATATACAGTAGAGTACATAGACACACCATTATATACAGTAGAGTACATATAGACACCCCATTATATACAGTAGAGGACATATAGACATCCCATTATATACAGTAGAGTACATATAGACACCCCATTATATACAGTAGAGTACATATAGACACCCCATTATATACAGTAGAGTACATATAGACACCCCATTATATACAGTATAGTACATATAGACACCCCATTATATACAGTATAGTACATATAGACACCCCATTATATACAGTAGAGGACATATAGACACCCCATTATAGACAGTAGAGGACATATAGACACCCCATTATATACAGTAGAGGACATATAGACACCCCATTATATACAGTAGAGGACATATAGACACCCCATTATATACAGTAGAGGACATATAGACACCCCATTATAGACAGTAGAGTACATATAGACACCCCATTATAGACAGTAGAGTACATATAGACACCCCATTATAGACAGTAGAGGACATATAAACACCCCATATACAGTATAGTACATATAGACACCCCATTATATACAGTAGAGGACATATAGACACCCCATTATATACAGTAGAGGACATATAGACACCCCATTATATACAGTAGAGTACATATAGACACCCCATTATATACAGTAGAGGACATAGACACCCCATTATATACAGTAGAGGACATATAGACACCCCATTATATACAGTATAGTACATATAGACACTCCATTATATACAGTATAGTACATATAGACACCCCATTATATACAGTATAGTACATATAGACACCCCATTATATACAGTAGAGGACATATAGACACCCCATTATATACAGTAGAGTACATAGACACCCCATTATATACAGTAGAGTACATATAGACACCCCATTATATACAGTAGAGTACATATAGACACCCCATTATATACAGTAGAGTACATATAGACACCCCATTATATACAGTAGAGGACATATAGACACTCCATTATATACAGTATAGTACATATAGACACCCCATTATATACAGTATAGTACATATAGACACCCCATTATATACAGTAGAGGACATATAGACATCCCATTATATACAGTATAGTACATATAGACACCCCATTATATACAGTAGAGTACATATAGACACCCCATTATATACAGTAGAGGACATATAGACACCCCATTATAGACAGTAGAGGACATATAGACACCCCATTATATACAGTAGAGGACATATAGACACCCCATTATATACAGTAGAGGACATATAGACACCCCATTATATACAGTATAGTACATATAGACACTCCATTATATACAGTATAGTACATAGACACCCCATTATATACAGTAGAGGACATATAGACACCCCATTATATACAGTAGAGGACATAGACACCCCATTATATACAGTAGAGGACATAGACACCCCATTATATACAGTAGAGGACATATAGACACCCCATTATATACAGTAGAGGACATATAGACACCCCATTATATACAGTAGAGGACATATAGACACCCCATTATATACAGTAGAGGACATATAGACACCCCATTATATACAGTAGAGGACATATAGACACCCCATTATATACAGTAGAGGACATATAGACACCCCATTATATACAGTAGAGGACATATAGACACCCCATTATATACAGTAGAGTACATAGACACCCCATTATATACAGTAGAGTACATATAGACACCCCATTATATACAGTAGAGTACATATAGACACCCCATTATATACAGTAGAGTACATATAGACACCCCATTATATACAGTAGAGTACATATAGACACCCCATTATATACAGTAGAGGACATATAGACACTCCATTATATACAGTATAGTACATATAGACACCCCATTATATACAGTATAGTACATATAGACACCCCATTATATACAGTAGAGGACATATAGACACCCCATTATAGACAGTAGAGGACATATAGACACCCCATTATATACAGTATAGTACATAGACACCCCATTATATACAGTAAAGTACATAGACACCCCATTATATACAGTAAAGTACATATAGACACCCCATTAAATACAGTAGAGTACATATAGACACCCCATTAAATACAGTAGAGTACATATAGACACCCCATTATATACAGTAGAGGACATATAGACACCCCATTATATACAGTAGAGGACATATAGACACCCCATTATATACAGTAGAGGACATATAGACACCCCATTATATACAGTAGAGGACATATAGACACCCCATTATATACAGTAGAGGACATATAGACACCCCATTATATACAGTAGAGGACATATAGACACCCCATTATATACAGTAGAGGACATATAGACACCCCATTATATACAGTATAGGACATATAGACACCCCATTATATACAGTATAGGACATATAGACACCCCATTATATACAGTATAGGACATATAGACACCCCATTATATACAGTAGAGGACATATAGACACCCCATTATATACAGTAGAGGACATATAGACACCCCATTATATACAGTAGAGGACATAGACACCCCATTATATACAGTATAGGACATATAGACACCCCATTATATACAGTATAGGACATATAGACACCCCATTATATACAGTAGAGGACATATAGACACCCCATTATATACAGTAGAGGACATATAGACACCCCATTATAGACAGTAGAGGACATATAGACACCCCATTATAGACAGTAGAGGACATATAGACACCCCATTATAGACAGTAGAGGACATAGACACCCCATTATATACAGTAGAGTACATATAGACACCCCATTATATACAGTATTGGACATATAGACACCCCATTAAATACAGTATAGGACATAGACACCCCATTATATACAGTAGAGTACATATAGACACCCCATTATATACAGTAAAGTACATAGACACCCCATTATATAAAGTAAAGTACATAGACACCCCATTATATACAGTATAGGACATATAGACACCCCATATATATACAGCAGAGTACATATAGACACCCCATTAAATACAGTAGAGGACATATAGACACCCCATTATATACAGTAGAGTACATAGACACCCCATTATATACAGTAGAGGACATATAGACACCCCATTAAATACAGTAGAGGACATATAGACACCCCATTATATACAGTAGAGTACATAGACACCCCATTATATACAGTAGAGTACATATAGACACCCCATTAAATACAGTAGAGGACATATAGACACCCCATTATATACAGTAGAGGACATATAGACACCCCATTATATACAGCAGAGTACATATAGACACCCCATTATATACAGCAGAGTACATATAGACACCCCATTATATACAGCAGAGTACATATAGACACCCCATTATATACAGCAGAGGACATATAGACACCCCATTATATACAGTAGAGGACATATAGACACCCCATTATATACAGTATAGTACATATAGACACTCCATTATATACAGTATAGTACATAGACACCCCATTATATACAGTAGAGGACATATAGACACCCCATTATATACAGTAGAGGACATATAGACACCCCATTATATACAGTAGAGGACATATAGACACCCCATTATATACAGTAGAGGACATATAGACACCCCATTATATACAGTAGAGGACATATAGACACCCCATTATATACAGTAGAGGACATATAGACACCCCATTATATACAGTAGAGGACATATAGACACCCCATTATATACAGTAGAGGACATATAGACACCCCATTATATACAGTAGAGGACATATAGACACCCCATTATATACAGTAGAGGACATATAGACACCCCATTATATACAGTAGAGGACATATAGACACCCCATTATATACAGTAGAGGACATATAGACACCCCATTATATACAGTAGAGGACATATAGACACCCCATTATATACAGTAGAGGACATATAGACACCCCATTATATACAGTAGAGGACATATAGACACCCCATTATATACAGTAGAGGACATATAGACACCCCATTATATACAGTAGAGGACATATAGACACCCCATTATATACAGTAGAGGACATATAGACACCCCATTATATACAGTAGAGGACATATAGACACCCCATTATATACAGTAGAGGACATATAGACACCCCATTATATACAGTAGAGGACATATAGACACCCCATTATATACAGTAGAGGACATATAGACACCCCATTATATACAGTAGAGGACATAGACACCCCATTATATACAGTAGAGGACATATAGACACCCCATTATATACAGTAGAGGACATATAGACACCCCATTATAGACAGTAGAGTACATATAGACACCCCATTATAGACAGTAGAGTACATATAGACACCCCATTATAGACAGTAGAGGACATATAAACACCCCATATACAGTATAGTACATATAGACACCCCATTATATACAGTAGAGGACATATAGACACCCCATTATATACAGTAGAGGACATATAGACACCCCATTATATACAGTAGAGTACATATAGACACCCCATTATATACAGTAGAGGACATAGACACCCCATTATATACAGTAGAGGACATATAGACACCCCATTATATACAGTATAGTACATATAGACACTCCATTATATACAGTATAGTACATATAGACACCCCATTATATACAGTAGAGTACATATAGACACCCCATTATATACAGTAGAGGACATATAGACACCCCATTATATACAGTAGAGTACATAGACACCCCATTATATACAGTAGAGTACATATAGACACCCCATTATATACAGTAGAGTACATATAGACACCCCATTATATACAGTAGAGTACATATAGACACCCCATTATATACAGTAGAGTACATATAGACACCCCATTATATACAGTAGAGGACATATAGACACTCCATTATATACAGTATAGTACATATAGACACCCCATTATATACAGTATAGTACATATAGACACCCCATTATATACAGTAGAGGACATATAGACACCCCATTATAGACAGTAGAGGACATATAGACACCCCATTATATACAGTAGAGGACATATAGACACCCCATTATATACAGTAGAGGACATATAGACACCCCATTATATACAGTATAGTACATATAGACACTCCATTATATACAGTATAGTACATAGACACCCCATTATATACAGTAGAGGACATATAGACACTCCATTATATACAGTAGAGGACATAGACACCCCATTATATACAGTAGAGGACATATAGACACCCCATTATATACAGTAGAGGACATATAGACACCCCATTATATACAGTAGAGGACATATAGACACCCCATTATATACAGTAGAGGACATATAGACACCCCATTATATACAGTAGAGGACATATAGACACCCCATTATATACAGTAGAGGACATATAGACACCCCATTATATACAGTAGAGGACATATAGACACCCCATTATATACAGTAGAGGACATATAGACACCCCATTATATACAGTATAGGACATATAGACACCCCATTATATACAGTATAGGACATATAGACACCCCATTATATACAGTATAGGACATATAGACACCCCATTATATACAGTATAGGACATATAGACACCCCATTATATACAGTAGAGGACATATAGACACCCCATTATATACAGTAGAGGACATATAGACACCCCATTATATACAGTAGAGGACATAGACACCCCATTATATACAGTATAGGACATATAGACACCCCATTATATACAGTATAGGACATATAGACACCCCATTATATACAGTAGAGGACATATAGACACCCCATTATATACAGTAGAGGACATATAGACACCCCATTATATACAGTAGAGGACATATAGACACCCCATTATATACAGTAGAGGACATATAGACACCCCATTATATACAGTATTGGACATATAGACACCCCATTATAGACAGTAGAGGACATATAGACACCCCATTATAGACAGTAGAGGACATATAGACACCCCATTATAGACAGTAGAGGACATATAGACACCCCATTATAGACAGTAGAGGACATAGACACCCCATTATATACAGTAGAGTACATATAGACACCCCATTATATACAGTATTGGACATATAGACACCCCATTAAATACAGTATAGGACATAGACACCCCATTATATACAGTAGAGTACATATAGACACCCCATTATATACAGTAAAGTACATAGACACCCCATTATATAAAGTAAAGTACATAGACACCCCATTATATACAGTATAGGACATATAGACACCCCATATATATACAGCAGAGTACATATAGACACCCCATTAAATACAGTAGAGGACATATAGACACCCCATTATATACAGTAGAGTACATAGACACCCCATTATATACAGTAGAGGACATATAGACACCCCATTAAATACAGTAGAGGACATATAGACACCCCATTATATACAGTAGAGTACATAGACACCCCATTATATACAGTAGAGTACATATAGACACCCCATTAAATACAGTATAGGACATATAGACACCCCATTATATACAGCAGAGTACATATAGACACCCCATTATATACAGTAGAGTACATATAGACACCCCATTATATACAGTAGAGTACATATAGACACCCCATTATATACAGTATAGGACATATAGACACCCCATTATATACAGTAGAGGACATATAGACACCCCATTATATACAGTATAGTACATATAGACACCCCATTATATACAGTAGAGGACATATAGACACCCCATTATATACAGTAGAGGACATATAGACACCCCATTATATACAGTAGAGGACATATAGACACCCCATTATATACAGTAGAGGACATATAGACACCCCATTATATACAGTAGAGGACATAGACACCCCATTATATACAGTAGAGGACATATAGACACCCCATTATATACAGTAGAGGACATATAGACACCCCATTATATACAGTAGAGGACATATAGACACCCCATTATATACAGTAGAGGACATATAGACACCCCATTATATACAGCAGAGTACATATAGACACCCCATTATATACAGCAGAGTACATATAGACACCCCATTATATACAGCAGAGTACATATAGACACCCCATTATATACAGCAGAGGACATATAGACACCCCATTATATACAGTAGAGGACATATAGACACCCCATTATATACAGTATAGTACATATAGACACTCCATTATATACAGTATAGTACATAGACACCCCATTATATACAGTAGAGGACATATAGACACCCCATTATATACAGTAGAGGACATATAGACACCCCATTATATACAGTAGAGGACATATAGACACCCCATTATATACAGTAGAGGACATATAGACACCCCATTATATACAGTAGAGGACATATAGACACCCCATTATATACAGTAGAGGACATATAGACACCCCATTATATACAGTAGAGGACATATAGACACCCCATTATATACAGTAGAGGACATATAGACACCCCATTATATACAGTAGAGGACATATAGACACCCCATTATATACAGTAGAGGACATATAGACACCCCATTATATACAGTAGAGGACATATAGACACCCCATTATATACAGTAGAGGACATATAGACACCCCATTATATACAGTAGAGGACATATAGACACCCCATTATATACAGTAGAGGACATATAGACACCCCATTATATACAGTAGAGGACATATAGACACCCCATTATATACAGTAGAGGACATATAGACACCCCATTATATACAGTAGAGGACATATAGACACCCCATTATATACAGTAGAGGACATATAGACACCCCATTATATACAGTAGAGGACATATAGACACCCCATTATATACAGTAGAGGACATATAGACACCCCATTATATACAGTAGAGGACATAGACACCCCATTATATACAGTAGAGGACATATAGACACCCCATTATATACAGTAGAGGACATATAGACACCCCATTATAGACAGTAGAGTACATATAGACACCCCATTATAGACAGTAGAGTACATATAGACACCCCATTATAGACAGTAGAGGACATATAAACACCCCATATACAGTATAGTACATATAGACACCCCATTATATACAGTAGAGGACATATAGACACCCCATTATATACAGTAGAGGACATATAGACACCCCATTATATACAGTAGAGGACATATAGACACCCCATTATATACAGTAGAGTACATATAGACACCCCATTATATACAGTAGAGGACATAGACACCCCATTATATACAGTAGAGGACATATAGACACCCCATTATATACAGTATAGTACATATAGACACTCCATTATATACAGTATAGTACATATAGACACCCCATTATATACAGTATAGTACATATAGACACCCCATTATATACAGTAGAGGACATATAGACACCCCATTATATACAGTAGAGTACATAGACACCCCATTATATACAGTAGAGTACATATAGACACCCCATTATATACAGTAGAGTACATATAGACACCCCATTATATACAGTAGAGTACATATAGACACCCCATTATATAACAGTAGAGGACATATAGACACTCCATTATATACAGTATAGTACATATAGACACCCCATTATATACAGTATAGTACATATAGACACCCCATTATATACAGTAGAGGACATATAGACATCCCATTATATACAGTATAGTACATATAGACACCCCATTATATACAGTAGAGTACATATAGACACCCCATTATATACAGTAGAGGACATATAGACACCCCATTATAGACAGTAGAGGACATATAGACACCCCATTATATACAGTAGAGGACATATAGACACCCCATTATATACAGTAGAGGACATATAGACACCCCATTATATACAGTATAGTACATATAGACACTCCATTATATACAGTATAGTACATAGACACCCCATTATATACAGTAGAGGACATATAGACACTCCATTATATACAGTAGAGGACATAGACACCCCATTATATACAGTAGAGGACATATAGACACCCCATTATATACAGTAGAGGACATATAGACACCCCATTATATACAGTAGAGGACATATAGACACCCCATTATATACAGTAGAGGACATATAGACACCCCATTATATACAGTAGAGGACATATAGACACCCCATTATATACAGTAGAGGACATATAGACACCCCATTATATACAGTAGAGGACATATAGACACCCCATTATATACAGTAGAGGACATATAGACACCCCATTATATACAGTATAGGACATATAGACACCCCATTATATACAGTATAGGACATATAGACACCCCATTATATACAGTATAGGACATATAGACACCCCATTATATACAGTATAGGACATATAGACACCCCATTATATACAGTAGAGGACATATAGACACCCCATTATATACAGTAGAGGACATAGACACCCCATTATATACAGTAGAGTACATATAGACACCCCATTATATACAGTAGAGTACATATAGACACCCCATTAAATACAGTAGAGTACATATAGACACCCCATTAAATACAGTATAGGACATAGACACCCCATTATATACAGTAGAGTACATATAGACACCCCATTAAATACAGTATAGGACATATAGACACCCCATTAAATACAGTATAGGACATATAGACACCCCATTATATACAGTAGAGTACATAGACACCCCATTATATACAGTAGAGTACATAGACACCCCATTATATACAGTATAGTACATATAGACACCCCATTATATACAGTATAGTACATAGACACCCCATTATATACAGTATAGTACAGACACCCCATTATATACAGTAAAGTACATAGACACCCCATTATATACAGTAAAGTACATAGACACCCCATTATATACAGTAAAGTACATAGACACCCCATTATATACAGTAAAGTACATAGACACCCCATTATATACAGTAGAGGACATATATACACCCCATTATATACAGTAGAGGACATATAGACACCCCATTATATACAGTAGAGGACATAGACACCCCATTATATACAGTAGAGGACATATAGACACCCCATTATATACAGTAGAGGACATATAGACACCCCATTATATACAGTAGAGGACATATAGACACCCCATTATATACAGTAGAGGACATAGACACCATTATATACAGTAGAGGACATAGACACCCCATTATATACAGTAGAGGACATAGACACCCCATTATATACAGTAGAGGACATATAGACACCCCATTATATACAGTAAAGTACATAGACACCCCATTATATACAGTATAGTACATATAGACACCCCATTATATACAGTATAGTACATATAGACACCCCATTATATACAGTAAAGTACATAGACACCCCATTATATACAGTAAAGTACATATAGACACCCCATTATATACAGTAAAGTACATATAGACACCCCATTATATACAGTAAAGTACATAGACACCCCATTATATACAGTAAAGTACATAGACACCCCATTAAATACAGTATAGTACATATAGAGACCCCAATATATACAGTAAAGTACATAGACACCCCATCACATTACACACAAAATAGAAGGATGGTTGAAAGAATGAATCTCTTCTTTCAATATTAAATACAGGGCGGTGAGTGAAAACAGACCTTCCTCTGTATCTGCTGGTCCAGTCTGTGTAGTTCAGTCAGTCTCTGGTCCTGCTGCTGTTTCAGGAAGCGTCTCCTGGCAGCATCCATCAGCTGGAGGTCCTTCACCTTCAACTCACGCTTCATAGCTGTTAACCTGGAGACACATTACAGACTGTCAGAGAGACTAACCTGGGGACACATTACAGACTGTCAGAGAGACTAACCTGGGGACACATTACAGACTGTCAGAGAGACTGACCTGGGGACACATTACAGACTGTCAGAGAGACTGACCTGGAGACACATTACAGACTGTCAGAGAGACTAACCTGGGGACACATTACAGACTGTCAGAGAGACTAACCTGGGGACACATTACAGACTGTCAGAGAGACTAACCTGGGGACACATTACAGACTGTCAGAGAGACTAACCTGGGGACACATTACAGACTGTCAGAGAGACTAACTTGGGACAGATTATAGACTGTCAGAGAGACTGACCTGGGGACACATTAGACTGTCAGAGAGACTAACATTACAGACTGTCAGAGAGACTAACATTACAGACTGTCAGAGAGACTAACCTGGGGACACATTACAGACTGTCAGGGAGACTAACCTGGGGACACATTACAGACTGTCAGAGAGATTAACCTGGGACAGATTATAGACTGTCAGAGAGACTAACCTGGAGACACATTACAGTCTGTCAGAGAGACTAACTTGGGGACACAGTCTGTCAGAGAGACTAACCTGGGGACACATTACAGACTGTCAGAGAGACTAACATTACAGACTGTCAGAGAGACTAACCTGGGGACACATTACAGACTGTCAGAGAGACTAACCTGGAGACACATTTTACAGACTGTCAGATAGACTAACCTGGGGACACATTACAGACTGTCAGATAGACTAACCTGGGGACGCATTACAGACTGTCAGATAGACTAACCTGGGGACACATTATAGACTGTTAGATAAATACATGATGCAGACACAGTTCTGGCTTGGAAAGGGGGACCTAGTCAAATTGTACAACTGAATGTATTCAACTGTGTCTTCCTCTCTGAATCAGAGAGGTGCGGGGGGCTGCCTTAAATCGACATCCACGTCTTCGACACTCTAACCACTAGTCTACCTGCCGCCCCTACACTCTAACCACTAGGCTACCTGCCGCCCCTACACTCTAACCACTAGGCTACCTGCCGTCCCTACATTCTAACCACTAGGCTACCTGCCACCCCCACACTCTAACCACTAGGCTACCTGCCTGCCCCTACACTCTAACCACTAGGCTACCTGCCTGCCCCTACACTCTAACCACTAGGCTACCTGCCTGCCCCTACACTCTAACTAATAGGCTACCTGCCTGCCCCTACACTCTAACCACTAGTCTACCTGCCTGCCCCTACACTCTAACTAATAGGCTACCTGCCTGCCCCTACACTCTAACCACTAGGCTACCTGCCTGCCCCTACACTCTAACCACTAGGCTACCTGCCGTCCCTACATTCTAACCACTAGGCTACCTGCCTGCCCCTACACTCTAACCTCTAGTCTACCTGCCTGCCCCTACACTCTAACCACTAGGCTACCTGCCTGCCCCTACACTCTAACTAATAGGCTACCTGCCTGCCGTGAATGATTGATGTAGTAATAAATTGGCATACATAGATGACTGTATGTGTGTCTGTTCTCTGACCTGGTTCTCTGTTCAGCCAGCTTGCTCTCCTCCTGCTGTAGGATGTCCCTGCGTTTCTCCTCAGCCTGATGCAGTAACTCCTGCTGGGTGTACCACGCCTCGTCCTCAGCCTGCCTCTGAACCGCCTCCGCACGCAGCTCCTGTACCGCCTGCCTGGAGACACACACGCACACACACACACGACACTGTTCTTTGACACAAATACTGAAGAAGGCTTTGACTAAAAAACTACTGCAAGAAAAACAGAGATAAGATATTAAGAGTTGACTTGGTGTGAACCTTATTGTCTTTGCCAGTGTTCTAGAATGCCACAGAAAGGATAAGATGCCAATGATACAATCTGACCTCTCTCTGAGGTAGTCCACCTCCTGCTGGCGTATCCTCTCTCTCTCCTGAGACTGGTACTCCACTATGTAGGTGGGGTACTTGTTGAATACAGGGTACTGTCCCCTGGTCAGAGGCTGAAAGTCATCCAGCATGTTCCTGGGGTGGATGTCTGCTGGGGTGCTCTCCATCAGCCTGTATGTCTCCTTTATCATGGAGCTGACGTCCAGGTTGTTACGGTGATGGAAGAAATACTGGGAGGGAGAGAGGCAGGGAGAGAATTAAGTGTGCATTTTTCCTTTATGAAGAAGAAGGTAAATATACTGTAGCTGCAAGCAGCAATGAACAGGGTTCATAGGATGGCAGAAAGGACACCTGGGTAATAGTTTCCTATTTTTTTTTGTTTTAAGATATCAATGTTTCATCATGGTAATGTCTCTGATGACCCTAAAAGGTTTCAAGTTGATAGGCCATTGTGGAGTGGATTTACAAAGGATTTAAAATGAACTCTTACATTTTGATTTCCTGATTTATCAATAACTCACCTATCTCTTAAGCAAAAGTTTTTTTTTTAAGGGTTTACCAAAATGTCCCCAGATTCAGGAAAATATATCCTTATGGCAGAATCGCATTAGTGGAAACCAAAACTGTTCTCAGGGCAAGCTGGGTTGTAGCTAGATATGTTAAGAGTCGTGTCGGGGAAAATGTATAGTATTTTAGCTAACCCTAACCCTTAACCTAATTTTCCTAACCTACCATGTTAATTCTCCTAACCTGCTGCATACGTTCTCTTAACCTGCTGTGAAAAGTCACTTCTTCTAGTCAAAACCGGCAGACCTGCCCTGAGAACAGTGCGAGTATCCACTCATGCGAAAGTGCTTTGATGGGTCCTTGAGGCAAATTTGTTCAGCATGTGGAAAGACACCTACATACAAAGTTCCAAGTCTCTAGGTCAAGGGGTATTCAACTGGGGGTGAACACATTTTGAATGACATACCTACAGTAGAAAATCTTCATTTTAATGATGTCAACTTTATTTGTCAACTCCTTATATTGAGCCAATCACACTCATTGGAGCAGCTGACATAGGCTTTGAAAAAGCCCCTGCTAATAGACTACCAGTACGACAAGTACCGATGGCTGCTGGTAGGATTTCTGGACTTGGACATTCCTTTTTTGCCAACACCTGGCTAACCTTTTTTTAACCAGCTAAACAGCTGCTCTTAGGAAACAGGATTTTGGAGTCAACACTTCCTCCTCCAATTATAAAATGTGTTGAGATAATGAAAATAATGAAACACTATTTACCTAATCTATTTATTTTTAAATGTTTATTACTTCTCCTTGACATTATCAATTCACCTGATGATAAGGCATGTGCATTTAATATTATTTTTGCTAACGTATGATGGGGGTCCTTGGGAGGGGGTCTCTGGGAAGGGGTCCCTGGGAAGGGGTCTCTGGGAGGGGGTCTCTGGGAGGGGGTCCCTGGGAAGGGGTCCCTGGGAAGGGGTCTCTGGGAGGGGGTCCCTCAGAAGGGGTCCCTGGGAAGGTGTCCCTGGGAGGGGGTCTCTGGGAAGGGGTCCATGGGAAGGGGTCCCTGGGAAGGGGTCCATGGGAGGGGGTCCATGGGAGGGGGTCCATGGGAAGGGGTCTCTGGGAAGGGGTCCATGGGAAGGGGTCCATGGGAAGGGGTCTCTGGGAAGGGGTCTCTGGGAGGGGGTCCCTGGGAAGGGGTCCCTGGCCAAGAAAAGGTTGAAGACCCCTGCTGTAGGTCATACGGGGTGACGGATATGAGGATTTATAACTGCTTATAACTTCGCCACCTATAGGTCAATCAGTAAAAATAAGAAGAAAAATAAGTTACCAAAAATTACCAAAATAAGTTACCAATCTATGCTTGAGATATTTGACAATGTCAAGAATTTTTTTAAATAAAAATGCAGCTTTGCTGTGAACAACTAATAAATTAGACTAGAGTAACAATGTTAAAATGATGCACATAATGCTCAGTTCTTCAATATTCATCCTTAATATACAATTCGGAGACTGTCGCAGTATGACAACACACATAGTGGCATATAGTCATAACATGAAGTCATATAAAGGGCCTAACCAATGAGTGTCCCTTCCCATGGTTTATATAAAACATCGTACCGTAAACCTTCCCATGGTTTATATAAAACATCTTACCGTAAACCTTCCCATGGTTTATATAAAACATCGTACCGTAAACCTTCCCATGGTTTATATAAAACATCTTACTGTAAACCTTCCCATGGTTTATATAAAACATCTTACCTCATCATCCCATGGTTTATATAACACATCTTACCGTAAACCTTCCCATGGTTTATATAAAACATCTTACCGTAAACCTTCCCATGGTTTATATAAAACATCTTACCTCATCATCCCATGGTTTATATAAAACATCTTACCGTAAACCTTCCCATGGTTTATATAAAACATCTTACCGTAAACCTTCCCATGGTTTATATAAAACATCGTACCGTAAACCTTCCCATGGTTTATATAAAACATCTTACCTCATCATCCCATGGTTTATATAAAACATCTTACCGTAAACCTTCCCATGGTTTATATAAAACATCTTACTGTAAACCTTCCCATGGTTTATATAAAACATCGTACCGTAAACCTTCTCATGGTTTATATAAAACATCTTACCGTAAACCTTCCCATGGTTTATATAAAACATCTTACTGTAAACCTTCCCATGGTTTATATAAAACATCGTACCGTAAACCTTCCCATGGTTTATTTAAAACATCTTACCTCATCTTCCCATGGTTTATTTAAAACATCTTACCTCATCTTCCCATGGTTTATATAAAACATCTTACCGTAAACCTTCCCATGGTTTATATAAAACATCTTACCGTAAACCTTCCCATGGTTTATATAAAACATCTTACCTCATCTTCACATGGTTTACATAAAACATCTTACCTCATCTTCCCATGGTTTATTTAAAACATCTTACCTCATCTTCTCATGGTTTACATAAAACATCCTACCTCAAAGTCCTCTTTGTGGCTGCAGAGCAGTAGTGGAGCGCGGCAGCAGGTGACATAGGAGACCACAGATACCAATAAGAAGGCAGGATGGTTAGAGAAGACGTTGTCAAACAGTTTGAGCCACTCATCTCTGGTCAGCACCTCAGAGAACAGAGTCTCTAACAGGGGCCACACATACAGCTGGGGGAGAGAGAGAGAGAGGTTATTAAAGAGTTTCAGACACTTTTCTCTGGTCGACATCTCAGAGAACAGAGTCTCTAACAGGGGCCACACATACAGCTGGAGGAGAGGGGGGAGAGAGAGAGAGAGAGAGAGGTTATTAAAGAGTTTCAGACACTCATCTCTGGTCAGCACCTCAGAGAACAGAGTCTCTAACAGGGGCCACACATACAGCTGGAGGAGAGAGAGAGAGAGGTTATTAAAGAGTTTCAGACACTCATCTCTGGTCAGCACCTCAGAGAACAGAGTCTCTAACAGGGGCCACACATACAGCTGGAGGAGAGGGGGGAGAGAGAGAGAGAGAGAGAGGTTATTAAAGAGTTTCAGACACTCATCTCTGGTCAGCACCTCAGAGAACAGAGTCTCTAACAGGGGCCACACATACAGCTGGAGGAGAGAGAGAGAGAGGTTATTAAAGAGTTTCAGACACTCATCTCTGGTCGACATCTCAGAGAACAGAGTCTCTAACAGGGGCCACACATACAGCTGGAGGAGAGGGGGGAGAGAGAGAGAGAGGTTATTAAAGAGTTTCAGACACTTTTCTCTGGTCAACATCTCAGAGAACAGAGTCTCTCACAGCGAGTGGAAATGTATCACTGAACACTTGTTTGTGGGAGCAGATAAAAAACCAACCATACAATACTAGTGTGATTATAATACAGTTGTAAGGAGAGTTTAAAAAGAGATCTCCTGGGCGTCTCACCTGAGAGGTGACTCCACAGTCGATGAGGTGCTGCAGCAGTTCCTTGTCATGGTGAGCCAGAACATTCTCTGCCATGCTCAGTATGTTGAGAGGAGGGTTGGGGAAGTATTCAAACCAGTGCTGGCACCAGTTCACTGCAAAGGACAAACAAAACTGTCAATACCCTATTTTACAACCAAAGTGCAACAACAAAGTTACATAAACAATGTACACGAAAAAGCAAACTGAAAAAGTGACAAATATTCAGCAACTCTAAGTTAGCAAACAGGGCCGACATGAAAGGACAAGTGAAACATGATTCAGTTTCTAGTACTGTGTGTACAGTACCTATAGTGGTGGCGACCACTTCAAAACAGAGCAGTGGGTTATTCTGGAAGAGCTTGACGAAGGGAAACGCCACCAGAGGGAGGTAGTCTGTCTCCCCAAAGATGGCCGCCCAGTGGGCTAGTGCAGACAACACTCTGTAGGCAGACAAGAGATGGAAATGACAGCACTGTCAGATATACCCATCATGATTAATGGAAATGACAGCACTGTCAGATATACCCATCATGATTAATGGAAATGACAGCACTGTCAGATATACCCATCATGATTCATGGAAATGACAGCACTGTCAGATATACCCATCATGATTCATGGAAATGACAGTACTGTCAGATACACCCATCATGATTCATAGAAATGACAGCACTGTCAGATACACCCATCATGATTCATGGAAATGACAGCACTGTCAGATATACCCATCATGATTCATAGAAATGACAGCACTGTCAGATATACCCATCATGATTCATGGAAATGACAGCACTGTCAGATACACCCATCATGATTCATAGAAATGACAGCACTGTCAGATATACCCATCATGATTCATAGAAATGACAGCACTGTCAGATATACCCATCATGATTCATGGAAATGACAGCACTGTCAGATATACCCAGCATGATTCATGGAAATGACAGCACTGTCAGATACACCCATCATGATTCATAGAAATGACAGCACTGTCAGATATACCCATCATGATTCATGGAAATGACAGCACTGTCAGATACACCCATCATGATTCATAGAAATGACAGCACTGTCAGATATACCCATCATGATTCATAGAAATGACAGGACTGTCAGATATACCCATCATGATTCATGGAAATGACAGCACTGTCAGATATACCCATCATGATTCATGGAAATGACAGCACTGTCAGATATACCCATCATGATTCATGGAAATGACAGCACTGTCAGATATACCCATCATGATTCATGGAAATGACAGCACTGTCAGATACACCCATCATGATTCATGGAAATGGCAGCACTGTCAGATATACCCATCACAATAATTAATCATCAAGGACGTTTTGATAAAAATGGAAGAACCAGTAGCTCCTACTATTAATAATCCCAGATCATCTGAGCGTGCCCATGCCAGGCCAACATGACAGCAGGCCCATAGTGCCAGCCAGTATACCTTTGAAGTCCCCGCTGCAGTTTGTGGCTCTTGATGGGGTATCGCTCCTGGATGCTGAGGTAGGCAGAGTGCAGGCCTTTATCGGTCAGACTGCTGAAGGCTGCGTGGTTCTCTGGCAGACGCAGGAGGGACCTCCACACAAACATCCTGAGAAATAAACACATGATCATCATAATGGAAACGGTTTACTGTAGTGTCTAAAAGAGCACCGTTTACTGTAGTGTCTAAAGGAGCACCGTTTACTGTAGTGTCTAAAGGAGCACCGTTTACTGTCGTGTCTAAAGGAGCACCGTTTACTGTAGTGTCTAAAAGAGCACCGTTTACTGTAGTGTCTAAAGGAGCACCGTTTACTGTAGTGTCTAAAGGAGCACCGTTTACTGTCGTGTCTAAAGGAGCACCGTTTACTGTAGTGTCTAAAGGAGCACCGTTTACTGTAGTGTCTAAAGGAGCACCGTTTACTGTAGTGTCTAAAGGAGCACCGTTTACTGTAGTGTCTAAAGGAGCACCGTTTACTGTAGTGTCTAAGGGAGCACCGTTTACTGTAGTGTCTAAGGGAGCACCGTTTACTGTAGTGTCTAAAGGAGCACCGTTTGCTGTAGTGTCTAAAGGAGCACCGTTTACTGTAGTGTCTAAAGGAGCACCGTTTACTGTCGTGTCTAAAGGAGCACCGTTTACTGTAGTGTCTAAAGGAGCACCGTTTACTGTAGTGTCTAAAGGAGCACCGTTTACTGTAGTGTCTAAAGGAGCACCGTTTACTGTAGTGTCTAAGGGAGCACCGTTTACTGTAGTGTCTAAAGGAGCACCGTTTACTGTCGTGTCTAAAGGAGCACCGTTTACTGTCGTGTCTAAAGGAGCACCGTTTACTGTCGTGTCTAAAGGAGCACCGTTTACTGTCGTGTCTAAAGGAGCACCGTTTACTGTCGTGTCTAAAGGAGCACCGTTTACTGTCGTGTCTAAAGGAGCACCGTTTACTGTAGTGTCTAAAGGAGCACCGTTTACTGTAGTGTCTAAAGGAGCACCGTTTACTGTAGTGTCTAAGGGAGCACCGTTTACTGTAGTGTCTAAGGGAGCACCGTTTACTGTAGTGTCTAAAGGAGCACCGTTTACTGTAGTGTCTAAAGGAGCACCGTTTACTGTAGTGTCTAAAAGAGCCCCGTTTACTGTAGTGTCTAAAAGAGCACCGTTTACTGTAGTGTCTAAAGGAGCACCGTTTACTGTAGTGTCTAAAAGAGCACCGTTTACTGTAGTGTCTAAAGGAGCCCCGTTTACTGTAGTGTCTAAAGGAGCCCCGTTTACTGTAGTGTCTAAAAGAGCACCGTTTACTGTAGTGTCTAAAAGAGCACCGTTTACTGTAGTGTCTAAAGGAGCACCGTTTACTGTAGTGTCTAAAAGAGCACCGTTTACTGTCGTGTCTAAAGGAGCACCGTTTACTGTAGTGTCTAAAGGAGCACCGTTTGCTGTCGTGTCTAAAGGAGCACCGTTTACTGTCGTGTCTAAAGGAGCACCGTTTACTGTCGTGTCTAAAGGAGCACCGTTTACTGTAGTGTCTAAAGGAGCACCGTTTACTGTCGTGTCTAAAGGAGCACCGTTTACTGTCGTGTCTAAAGGAGCACCGTTTACTGTCGTGTCTAAAGGAGCACCGTTTACTGTAGTGTCTAAAGGAGCACCGTTTACTGTCGTGTCTAAAGGAGCACCGTTTACTGTCGTGTCTAAAGGAGCACCGTTTACTGTAGTGTCTAAAGGAGCACCGTTTACTGTAGTGTCTAAAGGAGCACAGTTTACTGTAGTGTCTAAAGGAGCACCGTTTACTGTAGTGTCTAAAGGAGCACCGTTTACTGTAGTGTCTAAAGGAGCACCGTTTACTGTAGTGTCTAAAGGAGCACCGTTTACTGTAGTGTCTAAAGGAGCACCGTTTACTGTCGTGTCTAAAGGAGCACCGTTTACTGTCGTGTCTAAAGGAGCACCGTTTACTGTCGTGTCTAAAGGAGCACCGTTTACTGTAGTGTCTAAAGGAGCACCGTTTACTGTAGTGTCTAAAGGAGCACCGTTTACTGTAGTGTCTAAAGGAGCCCCGTTTACTGTAGTGTCTAAAGGAGCACAGTTTACTGTAGTGTCTAAAGGAGCACCGTTTACTGTCGTGTCTAAAGGAGCACCGTTTACTGTAGTGTCTAAAGGAGCACCGTTTACTGTGGTGTCTAAAAGAGCACCGTTTACTGTAGTGTCTAAAGGAGCACCGTTTACTGTAGTGTCTAAAGGAGCACCGTTTACTGTAGTGTCTAAAGGAGCACCGTTTACTGTAGTGTCTAAAGGAGCACCGTTTACTGTAGTGTCTAAAGGAGCACCGTTTACTGTAGTGTCTAAAGGAGCACCGTTTACTGTAGTGTCTAAAGGAGCACCGTTTACTGTAGTGTCTAAAGGAGCACCGTTTACTGTAGTGTCTAAAGGAGCACCGTTTACTGTAGTGTCTAAAGGAGCACCGTTTACTGTAGTGTCTAAAGGAGCACCGTTTACTGTAGTGTCTAAAGGAGCACCGTTTGTCGTGTCTAAAGGAGCACCGTTTACTGTAGTGTCTAAAGGAGCACCGTTTACTGTAGTGTCTAAAGGAGCACCGTTTACTGTAGTGTCTAAAGGAGCACCATTTACTGTGGTGTCTAAAGGAGCACCGTTTACTGTAGTGTATAAATGAGCACCGTTTACTGTAGTGTCTAAAGGAGCACCGTTTACTGTAGTGTCTAAAGGAGCCCCGTTTACTGTCGTGTCTAAAGGAGCACCGTTTACTGTAGTGTCTAAAGGAGCACCGTTTACTGTAGTGTCTAAAGGAGCACCGTTTACTGTAGTGTCTAAAGGAGCACCGTTTACTGTAGTGTCTAAAGGAGCACCGTTTACTGTAGTGTCTAAAAGAGCACCGTTTACTGTAGTGTATAAGGAGCACCATTTACTGTAGTGTATAAGGAGCACATTTGTATGTTGCTTCCCCCCCTCGTTAAAACTGTGACACCTTGGCCCCGATTCCTGATTTGTAGTTAGTTACCTGTATTTAGCTGGATATTCTCCAAATGCCTTCAGTAACGCCACAAGTCTCTTCTTGTTTAGACCGTCAGGCAGTTCATTCTGAAAAAGAAAAGCCACAAATCAGTTGAATGCCTCACTTGATTCAAAAGAACATCATTCAAAATGTGGATGAGGAAAACCAATGGTAAAATCATCAGACAGCTTGGCTCCAGACCAGAGAACTAAATAAGGTCATGCTATTATACGGTCACTATGAGATTATACCACAAGTATCTATGCTTCTGTCTGCCATGTGTTTCTGCATGCTCTACAGGTGTAGGCTCTTAATTTGAGGCAGTTTGCTACAGAGGGAAAATAATCCTGGAGCAACAGGAAATGTGAATTATAATATTGATTATAATTAATGGAAATTTTTTGTAGGGGTCAAAATCTGACATTTTCAAGGGGAAATTACAAACTTTAGAAGCCTTTTAAAACCTTGAATACAAGTTTGCATTTCCTGTTGTGCAACAAAAGAGTGATCCAATGAATATCCTACATATGTACCTCTTTATCCTCTGTCATGGACACAGCTGGAGGCCTCAGGACTTTGGTCTTGACCCGTCGACCAGAGTTTTTGGCCGGCCGCTGGACCGCTTCTGACTTCACCTTCATTGTCAGAGCCGAACACTCTCCACCAGACACCACTTTGACCAGGGACGGAGGAGGCTAGAAGAGGATGACGAGTGGCTCAGGGGAAGGCAGAAACATGACTGATGTGTGCTAATCTAAAAACTACACAGATGAAACGAAGCTGCCTGGGTCATTTAGCAAAATTCAAGGACACGTGTCAGATGAACGGCCTTTCTAATCATTCTGATGATTGCTACCTTGTTGTAGTCCTGGGTCAGACACTGAACACTGTAGATGTTTAGGCTGCCGTTGTCCATTATCGTGACAATATGGCGTCCGTTGGGACTGACGGTGGCTGAGGTGATGGCGTCATCATGGGATCCGATGTTGAAGAGCAGCTTGCAGGTCTGGATGTTGATGAAACGCATCACACCATCCTGACTCAGCACCCCAAGAGTCTGAAGAACAAAAACTAAATGTTCTCATTTTCCAACCACCGAGACAAATAAAGCATGTTCTCCAAAATACATCAGTATCAGATAGCATTGGCTGTACATTGGCTGCTTTCTTGGCAAGTGTTCACTTGAAAAAGAGATGTAAAACTCAACGTGACTTCCTTGGTTAAAGGATGAATAAATAGAATGAATGAATACATACCTGGCTGGCCCCACCATCGAAGCTGTCTGGTAGGAACTCAAGCTGTCTGACAGTGCGAACCTTGGGAGGCATCTGGACCACTCTAAGCAGCTGCCTGGTGTCCAGACACCACAGATGGAGAAGGTTGGATCTGCCCCCTGCAGCCAGAATCTTCCCATCACTGTGAAGAGAACACAGATGGTTTTAGGAGGACATCACTGGTACTGAACATCTGCTTTGTTGTTCACGGCTTATCTGATAGTCATAGCCCCACAGACAGACACACTTTTGTATATTAGACTTCCACTTCCACTCAACCTTTCAAAAACACACACACACACCGTGTGACAGCAAATGCCTTGTAGTGTATCCTGGGTCCCTCATCAGGAACAGGCAGCTGGTATTTGCAGAACAACGTGTCACTCTCCCAGGCAAAGATGGAGTCATCGTTGAAACAGCTGAGGATGCTGTTACTCAGAGGAAGAAAGAACACCTAGAAAAAAATAACACACACAGTTAAAATGAATTTTCAGAAATTCAGATAAATTGTTTAGAGTTCTACAAAATGTAAAATATAAAAGGCACTGTGTGAATTTTGCCATTATGTATTCATTGTATTGTCAAATCTGAAAAATGAAAAGATTCAGTTCTGTAAATGTGAATGATCTAACCCTCTGTATGCCGACAGACTGACGGACATTGAGTTTCCTCTTCCTCTGGAAGGTGTCCAGGTCCCAGAGCTGAGCCGTGTCAGCTGACGTACTGATGGCGTAGCGGCCAGAGCCATGGACCGACACGGAGGATACCGCCCCCTCGTGACCCCGCATCCAGCTCACCAGCTGCTTCGTATCTGACAGAATCAAACAATTAATCAATCAGTTTTTTGTTCCAATTGGCAAACACCCAGCAAAAACTCCATTATCTGATGGAATCATTGGTCTTTCAACGTACTGGAAGTTTGTGTATACAGGCCAATACACCACAGAAGATGACTTTACTCTCCTCAATCAGCTAATCAGTTCCTAACCTTTTGGGAAACAATTAAGCAGCAATGTAAGGAGTCATACCTTTGTCAAAGCACTTGATGGAGTAGTCTGCAAGAGCAACCAAGAATTCCGTTGTTCTGCGCAAGTTGAATGCCAAGGCAGTGCATGCTTGACCGGTTTTCTGAACAAGTCTAAACCTGGAGAGAGACAGAACAGGTATGAGCACGGCCTGCACCAGTAAGAGTATTGCAATGCAATATTGTGGTGTTGACAGTGTGACATACTGCACCTGTTTCTGGTGATGTCTAAGACATAAATATTCCCATGGTGGTCTCCAGCCAGGAAAGAGTCCCCTGTAGTGTCGAAGGTGACATGAAGGAAGCGGACTGTTTTGGACTGGTAGGCAGCTGCACTGCGAATCACTGTGACCATGACGCTGTTAAAGCAAAAACTGTTATTATGATCTACATACAATATGCACGTCTAGCTGTCAGACAAGAATGCAAAGCACAGCTTCTATTCAAGATATGCAGAAACAGACAATAACATTCCCCTCTCGTTTACGATCAACAACACTCAACAGCCAGGCTTCACTATCACAAGGTGATGGAGACTCAACAAGTGGGTTATGAGCTAACGTTACCTTTGAAACGACCTACCCAGTATTACTTGGTGTTGGTTTTCGATGCCATACTTTTCCCTCCTCCTTGTTTCCAATGTCGGTCGTTTGCATTTTTTGGATGAGCAGAATTGAGGATATGATACGTTTGGATCTAGTTAGCTAGGGAGTTAGCAGTGGTAACTAACTCGCTGTTGATTAGCTAGCCGGCTAGCCTGAATACCAGCCTATCGTCTGGCGGTCTGTACAGCGCGAAATTTGAAATAACACGTTATTGCTGGTCTCCAATCGCAAGAAGAGCATTCACAAGCATATTATCGAGCAATCAATATCGCGCTAAATTATTTATTGAGAACAAAACTCAAATGAAAGCCATAATTATAAATCTGTCTTCAGTTAAAAAGTTGTCAGCGGTTATCTTGTCGCTTCTTGAAGACGTCACGGATGGGATGTAAACAGTAGCAGGAATTGTGGTTACTGGAGTTCGCTATGATCAAATAGGTTAAATTGGAGGATTGGAGGTTTGAAACCTCTCTGTATAGATGTACCACAGTTAACAACGAATAAATGTAATTGTTCTAAAGTCATAACTGCTAATTATAAAGGGGTGGATAACATAGACATAGGCCATGAGGGTGGACAAGGACCTATGCCGTGCCAAGTTTTGGTTTAGAAAAAAGTATGATAGGTGGACACTTTCTCAAGGTGATCACAATACAATATCAAATGTATCTAGCTAGCTACAGTATTTGACACCTGTCTTATTTGCCTGCACTTTTAGCAACGCGGTTCTAATTATATACACTAGCGTTGCTTTCAATTGTATTGAGACAAAATATCTTAAAGGATCATATTAATAAACAGACTTTCCAAACGTGGGTCTGTTGTAGACCCACTTCCTCTCTGCTGACCTCATGCCAAAATAAAAGTCCTGCACATGCACCATATGTGGACAAAAAAGGAATAACTTGTGGGGGACTTTTATTTTGACATTAAGTAAGCAGAGAGGAAGTGGGTCTACAACATACCCACGTTTGGTAAGTGTGTTTAATAATACGATATTTTAGATATTTTGTCTCAAATTCCCCAGCCATAATGACCAACCGTCCTGCACAGTAGGTTCAAATGCAATTGTATTTAACTTCTGGCTTCCCACGGAAAAAAGTTTTTGTGCAATCCAATACAATTGAAAGCAATGCTACTGTATGTAAATACTACACCCGCGTTGATAAAAGCACCTACCCTAACCCCTACTGTAACTACACAAACAAAAATGTCAATGCAATATGTAAAGTGTTGGTCCCATGTTTCATGAGCTGAAATAAAAGATCCACGAAATGTTCCATATGCACAAAAAGCTTATTTCTCTCAAATGTTGTGCATAAATTATTTTACATCCCTGTTAGTGAGCATTTATTCTTTGCCAAGATAATCCATCCACCTGACAGCTGTGGTGGAGACAATAAAAGGCCACTCTAAAATGTGCAGTTTTGTCACACAACACAATGTCACAATTGGCATGCTGACTGCAGGAATGTCCACCAGAGCTGTTGCCAGAGAATTGAATGTTAATTTCTCTACCATAAGCCGCCTCCAACGTTGTTTTAGAGAATTTGGCAGTACGTCCAACCGGCCTCACAACCGCAGACCACGTGTAACCACGTCAGGCCAAGACATCCATATTCGTCTTCTTCACCTACGGGATCGTCTGAGACCAGCCACCCGGATGAAACTGTGGGTTTGCACAACCAAAGAATTTATGCACAAATGGTCAGAAATCGTCTCAGGGAAGCTCATCTGCGTGATCATCGTCCTCACCAGGGTCTTGGCCAGTGGAGTCTGCTGAGGGGAGGACGGCTCATAATAATGGCTGGAATGGCGCAAATGGAATGGGAACATGTGTTCGATGTATTTGATACCATTCCACCTATTCCGCTCCAGCCATTACCACGAGCCCGTTCGCCACAATTAAGGTGCCATCAACCTCATGTGGTCTTGACCTGACTGCAGTCAGTGGGCAAATGCTTACCTTCGATGGATGAATCCCAGTTTCAACTGTACCGGACAGGTGGCAGAGAGCGTGTATGACGTCGTGTGGACGAGCGGTTTGCCGACGTCAACGTTGTGAACAGAGTGCCCCATGGTGGGGTTATGGTATGGGCAGGCATAAGCTACGGACAACAAACACAATTGCATTTTATCAATGGCAATTTGAATGCACAGAGATGCCATAACGAGCTCCTGAGGCCCATTATTGTGCCATTCATCCGCCGCCATCACCTCATGTTTTAGCATGATAATGCACAGCCCCATGTCGCAAGGATCTGTATACAATTCCTGGAAGATGAAAATGTCCCAGTTTTACCGTGGCCTGCATACTCACCAGACATGTCAACCATTGAGCATGTTTGGGATGCTCTGGATCGACGTGTACAACAGTGTGTTCCAGTTCCCGCCAATATCCAGCAACTTCACACAGCCATTGAAGAGGAGTGGGAAAACATTCCACAGGCTACAATCAACAACCTAGCCAACTATGCAAAGGGAATGTGTCACGCTGCATGAGGCAAATGGTGGTGTCATCAGATACTAACTGTTTTTTTGATCCACGCCCCTACCTTTTTTTAAAGGTATCTTTGACCAACAGATGCATATCTGTATTACCAGTCATGTGAAATCCATAGATTATGACCTAATGAATTTATTTAAATTGACTGATTTACATATGAACTGCAACTCAGTGCAATCTTAGAAAATGTTGCATGTTGTGTTAATATTTTTGTTCAGTGTAAATCATTAAACATTTCAACTTCAATGGAGTAACGTCAGAGTTGGGACGTTCCAAGGATCCCTGATAGCAAGGACTGCTGTGCAAATTTGACAGGAAGTGAGCAGTTCAAGAGCTAGTCGCGAGAAGATTGAGGTATAATAAGAAGCCACGTCATGAAAACTTGACTGAGGAACCAAACGTTCGTGAATAATTGTTGTCATCGAAAGGGAATTATAACACAAGGGGTATCGTCAGTCGCCACAGGACTTTGGGACTGTTCGTTTGCCTTTAGGCAATTCGTTGACTGTGGTCGTTTTGCCAAGATCGTATGGAAAGATGTCAGATATCGGGGACTGGTTCAAAACAATCCCGTTCATCACCCGGTACTGGTTTGCTGGGTCGATTGCGGTTCCCTTGATAGGTAAACTGGGACTAATCAGTCCCATGTACCTCGTCTTATGGCCAGAGAACTTCTTTCACAAATTTCAGGTAAGTTATGGGCAGTGGTGTTGTTTATGTGTGCTACAATTCGCTGTGTTGCTATGATAGCCTAGCATAAAGGCTAGCAGGCCTTGGATTGTACGAGGGGTGTGAATTCAGTCCAATCACAAAACAAACAGGTTGGACTTCCGGGATGCATGAAGACGCTAGTTCAACGATAGGATAGCAGCATTTTCAATAGCAATTATGTACAAATGAACTACATGATTATTTCGAAAGGTTTGGTGAATATCTCACAAATATATGATATTCCTGCATTTGTTATAGGTTTGGTTGAGTGAGGTTTGACAAATAATGTCAATACAATTCCAACAGGTGGTGCTATCACATCCTCATCATAACTGGCACCTCCCACATTACATACAGTAGTCATCATGACTCTCAAGCAAGCAAGGGTTTCATCATAGTCTTCTGACAGGTGGCGTCACAACGTGACACTAGACCGTTCTTTTGTTACTGGACCCCACCTCTATGAAGTGGGTTCACACACACACACACACACACACACACACACACACACACACACACACACGGTGTAAAGTTCTTAAGTAAAAATTCTTGAAAGTATGACACAATTATTATTTTATTTTTTAGGTATCTGTACTTTACTATTGATATTTTTGACTACTTCTACTTTTATTTCACTACGTTCCTAAAGAAAATAATGTACTTTTTACTCCATACATTTTCCCTGACACCCAAAAGTACTTGTTACATTTTCAATGCTTAGCGGGACAGGAAAGTGGTCCAATTCACTCACTTATCAAGAGATCATCCCTACTGCCTCTGATCTGGCGGACTCACTAAACACAAATGCTTCGTTTGTAAGTGATGTCTGCGTGTTGTATTGTGCCCTTGGCTATCCTTAAAAAAATAAAAAAAATATTCAAAACATCTTGTTTTCTTTAATATAAGCTATTTTAATTTATTAATACTTTTACTTTTGATACTTCATTCGATTTAAAACCAAATACTTTTACTCAAGTAGTATTTTTTTGGGTGACTTTTACTTGAGTCATTTTCTATTAAGGTATCTTTTATTTTTACTGAAGAATGATAATTGGGCTATTTTCCACCACGAACACATACAGGGTGGACCGTATCGGTTCACATCTCAGCTGACTACTGGTTGTGATCTTGTGAAGGCAGAGTAGGTTTCCAGTGGCGAGGCCACAGCTGGCACACCTGTGTTGGGCAGTCTGGGCTGTTGTTCCGTTGGCGAGGCCACAGCTGGCACACCTGTGTTGGGCAGTCTGGGCTGTTGTTCCGTTGGCGAGGCCACAGCTGGCACACCTGTGTTGGGCAGTCTGGGCTGTTCCGTTGGCGAGGCCACAGCTGGCACACCTGTGTTGGGCAGTCTGGGCTGTTGTTCCGTTGGCGAGGCCACAGCTGGCACACCTGTGTTGGGCAGTCTGGGCTGTTGTTCCGTTGGCGAGGCCACAGCTGGCACACCTGTGTTGGGCAGTCTGGGCTGTTGTTCCGTTGGCGAGGCCACAGCTGGCACACCTGTGTTGGGCAGTCTGGGCTGTTGTTCCGTTGGCGAGGCCACAGCTGGCACACCTGTGTTGGGCAGTCTGGGCTGTTGTTCCGTTGGCGAGGCCACAGCTGGCACACCTGTGTTGGGCAGTCTGGGCTGTTGTTCCGTTGGCGAGGCCACAGCTGGCACACCTGTGTTGGGCAGTCTGGGCTGTTGTTCCGTTGGCGAGGCCACAGCTGTCACACCTGTGTTGGGCAGTCTGGGCTGTTGTTCCATTGGCGAGGTCACACCTGTGTTGGGCAGTCTGGGCTGTTGTTCCGTTGGCGAGGCCACAGCTGGCACACCTGTGTTGGTCAGTCTGGGCTGTTGTTCCGTTGGCGAGGCCACAGCTGGCACACCTGTGTTGGGCAGTCTGGGCTGTTCCGTTGGCGAGGCCACAGCTGGCACACCTGTGTTGGGCAGTCTGGGCTGTTGTTCCATTGGCGAGGCCACAGCTGTCACACCTGTGTTGGGCAGTCTGGGCTCTTGTTCCATTGGCGAGGCCACAGCTGTCACACCTGTGTTGGGCAGTCTGGGCTCTTGTTCCATTGGCGAGGCCACAGCTGTCACACCTGTGTTGGGCAGTCTGGGCTGTTGTTCCATTGGCGAGGCCACAGCTGGCACACCTGTGTTGGGCAGTCTGGGCTGTTGTTCCATTGGCGAGGCCACAGCTGGCACACCTGTGTTGGGCAGTCTGGGCTGTTGTTCCGTTGGCGAGGCCACAGCTGGCACACCTGTGTTGGGCAGTCTGGGCTGTTGTTCCGTTGGCGAGGCCACAGCTGGCACACCTGTGTTGGGCAGTCTGGGCTGTTGTTCCGTTGGCGAGGCCACAGCTGGCACACCTGTGTTGGGCAGTCTGGGCTGTTCCGTTGGCGAGGCCACAGCTGGCACACCTGTGTTGGGCAGTCTGGGCTGTTGTTCCGTTGGCGAGGCCACAGCTGGCACACCTGTGTTGGGCAGTCTGGGCTGTTGTTCCGTTGGCGAGGCCACAGCTGTCACACCTGTGTTGGGCAGTCTGGGCTGTTGTTCCGTTGGCGAGGCCACAGCTGTCACACCTGTGTTGGGCAGTCTGGGCTCTTGTTCCATTGGCGAGGCCACAGCTGTCACACCTGTGTTGGGCAGTCTGGGCTGTTGTTCCATTGGCGAGGCCACAGCTGGCACACCTGTGTTGGGCAGTCTGGGCTGTTGTTCCATTGGCGAGGCCACAGCTGGCACACCTGTGTTGGGCAGTCTGGGCTGTTGTTCCATTGGCGAGGCCACAGCTGGCACACCTGTGTTGGGCAGTCTGGGCTGTTGTTCCATTGGCGAGGCCACAGCTGGCACACCTGTGTTGGGCAGTCTGGGCTGTTGTTCCATTGGCGAGGCCACAGCTGGCACACCTGTGTTGGGCAGTCTGGGCTGTTGTTCCATTGGCGAGGCCACAGCTGGCACACCTGTGTTGGGCAGTCTGGGCTGTTGTTCCATTGGCGAGGCCACAGCTGTCACACCTGTGTTGGGCAGTCTGGGCTGTTGTTCCATTGGCGAGGCCACAGCTGTCACACCTGTGCTGGGCAGTCTGGGCTGTTGTTCCATTGGGTTTTTGTGTAAACCAGTGCAGTGCCCCAACCCGGTCAGATGGCCCAGGGTGTATGTTTTAGGGTTCTCACGATACCAGTATTGCAATACTTGGAAGTATCGTGGCAACAAAACATGAAGCAGACATCATTTGTTGAGAAAAAAACATTCTGAAGTTGTAAACACACAGCCTTCTGTTAACAGTCACATTAGTCTTTTTCTCCCAACTATGCTTATATCATAGACTGTTACATACAGGCAGGTTTTAAAGAACCGTAGAGTTTAGTCTGCTTTGGGTTTTCCTGGTATCACAATACGTGGCTGGTATCCTGAATACCCTAGTGTGTTTACATCAACCAGTGAATGTGACAGTTGAGTTCACATTTTGTCACTGTGACCTGGTGCCCCATTACATCACATGTGAATAAAGTGTTTAGCTGTGGAGGGCCTGCCAAGCTCCAGCTCTCCTCCCACCTGTTACTCTCCCCCACCTGCACCCCCCCCCCCCCCCTCCACACACACACACACACACTAGTTACTGCCCTGGCACCCCCTGCCCCCAGTTACTGCCCTGGCACCCCCTGCCCCCAGTTACTGCCCTGGCACCCCCTGCCCCCAGTTACTGCCCTGGCACCCCCTGCCCCCAGTTACTGCCCTGGCACTCCCCCACACACACCAGTTACTGCCCTGACATGCCTAAATGCTAACAGACTATGATCTTTCTCTCTCTCTATCTATCTCTCTCTCTCTCTCTATCTCTCTCTACAGGTATGGAGACCAATCACCTCCACCTTATACTTCCCTGTGGGCCCTGGAACAGGCTTCCTCTACCTAGTCAATCTTTATTTCCTCTACCAGTACTCTACCAGGCTGGAGACAGGTGGGTTCACACAGTACTCTAGCAGTACCCTACCAGGCTGGAGACAGGTGGGTTCACACAGTACTCTAGCAGTACTCTACCAGGCTGGAGACAGGTGGGTTCACACAGTACTCTACCAGGCTGGAGACAGGTGGGTTCACACAGTACTCTACCAGGCTGGAGACAGGTGGGTTCACACAGTACTCTAGCAGTACTCTACCAGGCTGGAGACAGGTGGGTTCACACAGTACTCTACCAGGCTGGAGACAGGTGGGTTCACACAGTACTCTACCAGGCTGGAGACAGGTGGGTTCACACAGTACTCTAGCAGTACTCTACTAGGCTGGAGACAGGTGGGTTCACACAGTACTCTAGCAGTACTCTACTAGGCTGGAGACAGGTGGGTTCACACAGTACTCTAGCAGTACTCTACTAGGCTGGAGACAGGTGGGTTCACATCGTCCTCTAGCAGGGGCCGGTTCGGGACCATGTAACGTTACAGAACGTTCAGATACAAACCTTCATGTAGAATAGGGAGTTGTCAGGGAAACAGAATGAATAGATCTGCAACAAGGTTCAGAATGTTACACATCACTGAGTAGTCCTATACCCCAGTGGAGACAGGTGGGTTCACGCCAGGTCACAGAGGCTGGAGACAGGTGGGTTCACGCCAGGTCACAGAGGCTGGAGACAGGTGGGTTCACGCCAGGTCACAGAGGCTGGAGACAGGTGGGTTCACGCCAGGTCACAGGCTGGAGACAGGTGGGTTCACGCCAGGTCACAGGCTGGAGACAGGTGGGTTCACGCCAGGTCACAGAGGCTGGAGACAGGTGGGTTCACGCCAGGTCACAGAGGCTGGAGACAGGTGGGTTCACGCCAGGTCACAGGCTGGAGACAGGTGGGTTCACGCCAGGTCACAGAGGCTGGAGACAGGTGGGTTCACGCCAGGTCACAGGCTGGAGACAGGTGGGTTCACGCCAGGTCACAGAGGCTGGAGACAGGTGGGTTCACGCCAGGTCACAGAGGCTGGAGACAGGTGGGTTCACGCCAGGTCACAGAGGCTGGAGACAGGTGGGTTCACGCCAGGTCACAGAGGCTGGAGACAGGTGGGTTCACGCCAGGTCACAGAGGCTGGAGACAGGTGGGTTCACGCCAGGTCACAGAGGCTGGAGACAGGTGGGTTCACGCCAGGTCACAGAGGCTGGAGACAGGTGGGTTCACGCCAGGTCACAGAGGCTGGAGACAGGTGGGTTCACGCCAGGTCACAGAGGCTGGAGACAGGTGGGTTCACGCCAGGTCACAGAGGCTGGAGACAGGTGGGTTCACGCCAGGTCACAGAGGCTGGAGACAGGTGGGTTCACGCCAGGTCACAGAGGCTGGAGACAGGTGGGTTCACGCCAGGTCACAGAGGCTGGAGACAGGTGGGTTCACGCCAGGTCACAGAGGCTGGAGACAGGTGGGTTCACGCCAGGTCACAGAGGCTGGAGACAGGTGGGTTCACGCCAGGTCACAGAGGCTGGAGACAGGTGGGTTCACGCCAGGTCACAGAGGCTGGAGACAGGTGGGTTCACGCCAGGTCACAGAGGCTGGAGACAGGTGGGTTCACGCCAGGTCACAGAGGCTGGAGACAGGTGGGTTCACGCCAGGTCACAGAGGCTGGAGACAGGTGGGTTCACGCCAGGTCACAGAGGCTGGAGACAGGTGGGTTCACGCCAGGTCACAGAGGCTGGAGACAGGTGGGTTCACGCCAGGTCACAGAGGCTGGAGACAGGTGGGTTCACGCCAGGTCACAGAGGCTGGAGACAGGTGGGTTCACGCCAGGTCACAGAGGCTGGAGACAGGTGGGTTCACGCCAGGTCACAGAGGCTGGAGACAGGTGGGTTCACGCCAGGTCACAGAGGCTGGAGACAGGTGGGTTCACGCCAGGTCACAGAGGCTGGAGACAGGTGGGTTCACGCCAGGTCACAGAGGCTGGAGACAGGTGGGTTCACGCCAGGTCACAGAGGCTGGAGACAGGTGGGTTCACGCCAGGTCACAGAGGCTGGAGACAGGTGGGTTCACGCCAGGTCACAGAGGCTGGAGACAGGTGGGTTCACGCCAGGTCACAGAGGCTGGAGACAGGTGGGTTCACGCCAGGTCACAGAGGCTGGAGACAGGTGGGTTCACGCCAGGTCACAGAGGCTGGAGACAGGTGGGTTCACGCCAGGTCACAGAGGCTGGAGACAGGTGGGTTCACGCCAGGTCACAGAGGCTGGAGACAGGTGGGTTCACGCCAGGTCACAGAGGCTGGAGACAGGTGGGTTCACGCCAGGTCACAGAGGCTGGAGACAGGTGGGTTCACGCCAGGTCACAGAGGCTGGAGACAGGTGGGTTCACGCCAGGTCACAGAGGCTGGAGACAGGTGGGTTCACGCCAGGTCACAGAGGCTGGAGACAGGTGGGTTCACGCCAGGTCACAGAGGCTGGAGACAGGTGGGTTCACGCCAGGTCACAGAGGCTGGAGACAGGTGGGTTCACGCCAGGTCACAGAGGCTGGAGACAGGTGGGTTCAGGTCAGAGGCTAGCTATGGTGACAGTCTGCCAGCTCTCATTAGCCGTTATGTCTGAGGGTAAATAATACATGTTGAGCCTGTCATGTGGAGATATATATATATATATATATATACATCCATACACACACACACAAGAATGTAGTATGTTTATGGGATAGATGGAGGTGAAAGGTAGGAGAGAGCAGGCTTAAAGAGCAGTGGGCTGTATTGGAACCCATGCTGACAGCGGTACATGGTAGATGCGCTCCAGAGGCAGCGGGTTAGACAGCTAGACCACCCCAGGCCACACCGATCACTTCTCATCGCTAGTCAGGCTCCATTATAGAGCTGATCTGTTACACAACATTTAGGACTGTAGGAGGAAGCAGAGCATGTCGTTCACGACACATGGAGCTTTTTAATTCAAATCTTGTGATCATGGTGGGGCTAGGCAATAGAATATGATTTAAATACATTGCGATGATTAAATAAATAATTGCGCTGTTAGGTCTGTATGTACAGTATTTTGTGATGACACCTATTGCCTGTGGCTCAAATAAAGCTCTCTCAATTTCAATTCAAAGGGGCTTTATTGGCATGGGAAACATGTTTACATTGCAAATGAAATAAACAAACAATCCCTCTCTCTTTTCTTCCAGGGGCGTTTGATGGGCGTCCGGCTGACTTTGTGTTCATGCTGCTCTTCAACTGGCTCTGCATCGTTGTATCCTTTACCTGCTTATCAATATGATGCCTTTTATGCAGCTGACAACTTTATCAGTCATAGTAAATCAATTAGCCATACGTTTAACTTATCGTCTCCGTCTGAAAACCTCTTCGTACGTTTAACTTATCGTCTCGGTCTGAAAACCTCTTCGTACGTTTAACTTATCGTCTCCGTCTGAAAACCTCTTCGTACGTTTAACTTATCGTCTCGGTCTGAAAACCTCTTCGTACGTTTAACTTATCGTCTCGGTCTGAAAACCTCTTCGTACGTTTAACTTATCGTCTCGGTCTGAAAACCTCTTCGTACGTTTAACTTATCGCCTCGGTCTGAAAACCTTCAAAACAAACTTTTCAGGTTTTCAGGAAAAAGGAACATACCATTATGAAACTTTAAATGTTTTGTGTCCTTGAGTCATGAGAATGGTCAGAGAACATTGAGGGGAGTTAATTTAAAGCGGTAATGTAACTCCAATTTTGTGAATATATTTTTTTTTACAAGGTTTTCATCAGACAGCGACGTTATGCTGTTTTGTAAATTGTTAAAGGTAGGCTAATAGTTGTTCATGTTTTGTTCCATGAACTGCCATTGTTTTTGCCTCCTGGGTCTAGGCCTTGTTATAGTATGTATTATTAGAGCCGCCCCCTGCCTGTTAAGCTGCCTAGCAACAGTTCAGCCCCTTTCCAGTGGCCTATCTACAATCTGTTTCTCTGTACAGCCATGTGGTACAGCCAAACCAGTCTGTTTCTCTGTACAGCCAAACCCCCTGCCTGCTAGTGGTCTAGCTACAGTCTCTGTACAGCCAAACCCCCTGCCTGCTAGTGGCCTAGTTACAGGCTCTGTACAGCCAAACCCCCTGCATGCTAGTGGCCTAGTTACAGGCTCTGTACAGCCAAACCCCCTGCCTGCTAGTGGCCTAGTTACAGGCTCTGTACAGCCAAACCCCCTGCCTGCTAGTGGCCTAGCTACAGTCTCTGTACAGCCAAACCCCCTGCATGCTAGTGGCCTAGTTACAGGCTCTGTACAGCCAAACCCCCTGCCTGCTAGTGGCCTAGCTACAGGCTCTGTACAGCCAAACCCCCTGCCTGCTAGTGGCCTAGCTACAGTCTCTGTACAGCCAAACCCCCTGCATGCTAGTGACCTAGTTACAGGCTCTGTACAGCCAAACCCCATGCCTGCTAGTGGCCTAGTTACAGGCTCTGTACAGCCAAACCCCCTGCCTGCTAGTGGCCTAGCTACAGGCTCTGTACAGCCAAACCCCCTGCATGCTAGTGGCCTAGTTACAGGCTCTGTACAGCCAAACCCCCTGCCTGCTAGTGGCCTAGTTACAGTCTCTGTACAGCCAAACCCCCTGCCTGCTAGTGGCCTAGTTACAGGCTCTGTACAGCCAAACCCCCTGCCTGCTAGTGGCCTAGCTACAGTCTCTGTACAGCCAAACCCCCTGCCTGCTAGTGGCCTAGTTACAGGCTCTGTACAGCCAAACCCCCTGCCTGCTAGTGGCCTAGCTACAGTCTCTGTACAGCCAAACCCCCTGCCTGCTAGTGGCCTAGCTACAGGCTCTGTACAGCCAAACCCCCTGCCTGCTAGTGGCCTAGCTACAGTCTCTGTACAGCCAAACCCCCTGCCTGCTAGTGGCCTAGCTACAGTCTCTGTACAGCCAAACCCCCTGCCTGCTAGTGGCCTAGTTACAGTCTCTGTACAGCCAAACCCCCTGCCTGCTAGTGGCCTAGCTACAGTCTCTGTACAGCCAAACCCCCTGCCTGCTAGTGGCCTAGCTACAGTCTCTGTACAGCCAAACCCCCTGCCTGCTAGTGGTCTAGTTACAGTCTCTGGACAGCCAAACCCCCTGCCTGCTAGTGGCCTAGCTACAGGCTCTGTACAGCCAAACCCCCTGGCTGCTAGTGGCCTGGCTACAGTCTCTGTACAGCCAAACCCCCTGCCTGCTAGTGGCCTAGTTACAGTCTCTGGACAGCCAAACCCCCTGCCTGCTAGTGGCCTAGCTACAGTCTCTGGACAGCCAAACCCCCTGCCTGCTAGTGGCCTAGCTACAGTCTCTGTACAGCCATGTGATTAATGCAGGTCATATGGATGGACAACACTACTGACATGAAAGATCTGGTTGACATACAGCCTCTGTCTTTCTGCCCATGCTGCCTCAGTTACTGTGTTGTGGTTCCAGAACCTCAGTACAGCTGGAATGGATCATTAGGCTCCTCTATGCCCCATGACAGAACAGACACAGTAGTTCTGTTGTCAAGTCATCTGTTCCACTGCTTTTCCTTTTGGGTAACTAAAAGGGAAATGAAGGTCCGGGTATGTGGCCTGTTTATGTAGAACTAGATGAGAGTTTGATTCAACATGTGTAAAATAATTGATCCTGACAGGAAGAATACAGGTTTCCTTGACATTGCTTGTGTAGATAACCGGCTTAATGATGGACATGCAGGTACGTTTCTTCCTCCTATTTTCTCTCTGTCCTTAGATTAGAATAATTAAGACCTGTTGCCTTTTTCATTTACCACGACGTTCCAAGACAAATAGTCAAACCTTGCATTAAAGGCTGTCAGCCCATCCCTATTGTACCTGTCAAGGATAGGCAAGGCTTTATGTATGTATGTATGTACCGGTATGTGTATGTATCAGCAATCAAGTTTTCAAGAAAATGGACTTTCTAGAAGCAAAGTGTCACTGGCCACGACATCATGATGATGCAAAACAACTTGACTGCTGACATGCAAAACATATTGGGACTGAATCAACAGAGGACTATTGGAACAATACCAACACGTACTGTAGTTTGAGTGGATTTTCCCTTTAATCTGTAGAACATCATGTAAACTAGGTTCATTAAGAAGGTCGGATGATCAGACTGGTCCAGTTTATCACGACGGGGAGTTACTGTCGGATGATCAGACTGGTCCAGTTTATCACGACGGGGAGTTGCTGTCGGATGATCAGACTGGTCCAGTTTATCACGACGGGGAGTTACTGTCGGATGATCAGACTGGTCCAGTTTATCACGACGGGGAGTTACTGTCGGATGATCAGACTGGTCCAGTTTATCACGACGGAGTTGCTGTCGGATGATCAGATTGGTCCAGTTTATCACGACGGGAGTTACTGGTGGATGATCAGACTGGTCTAGTTTATCACGACGGGGAGTTACTGGTGGATGATCAGACTGGTCTAGTTTATCACGACGGGGAGTTACTGTCGGATGATCAGACTGGTCCAGTTTATCACGACGGGGAGTTACTGTCGGATGATCAGACTGGTCTAGTTTATCACGACGGGGAGTTACTGGTGGATGATCAGACTGGTCTAGTTTATCACGACGGGGAGTTACTGTCGGATGATCAGACTGGTCTAGTTTATCACGACAGGGAGTTACTGGTGGATGATCAGACTGGTCCAGTTTATCACGACGGGGAGTTACTGTCGGATGATCAGACTGCTCCAGTTTATCACGACGGGGAGTTACTGGTGGATGATCAGACTGGTCTAGTTTATCACGACGGGGAGTTACTGGTGGATGATCAGACTGGTCTAGTTTATCACGACGGGGAGTTACTGGTGGATGATCAGACTGGTCCAGTTTATCACGACGGGGAGTTACTGGTGGATGATCAGACTGGTCTAGTTTATCACGACGGGGAGTTACTGGTGGATGATCAGACTGGTCTAGTCTGCTGTATCTTGTTTCACAGAGGGGCCGACAATCGGGCTGTGTCCCAAATGGCACCCTATTCCCTTTATTGTGCAGTCTGGTCAAAAGTAGTGCACTAAATAGGGAATAGGGTGCCATTTGGGACAGTCCCTCAGACAGCTCTAAGTCATCAGTCTCTGACAGCTAAGAGACTAGTCGTCCCGCCTCAGTGCTACTGACCATAAATCTACCAGAGGTCATCACAACCACTGTCATTTAGTGTAAACAAACTGGACACTTCCGTGGTCACCGTGACAATAACAACTATGCCATCTACAGCTTCAGTGCTAAGGTATCTCTGCTGACTGTGTGCTGCCGTGTCACTGTAGCCTCTTGGCCAGTTGGTTTGTAAAAATGGGAGGATGTATCTATAACCTACATTATTAGATAAAACTAATGAGTGAGGTTTTGGTCCACCTCGTCTTATGAAATGACTGATTGAGAACTACTATTACCTCTACCTACATATACATATTAACCAGTGCCCCCGCACATTGACTCTGTACCGGTACCCCCTGTATATAGCCTCCAAATGGACTCTGTACCGGTACCCCTGTATATAGCCTCCACATTGACTCTGTACCGGTCCCCCCTGTGTATAGCCTCCACATTGACTCTGTACCGGTACCCCCTGTATATAGCCTCTACATTGACTCTGTATGGTACCCCCTGTGTATAGCCTCCACATTGACTCTGTATGGTACCCCCTGTATATAGCCTCCAAATGGACTCTGTATGGTACCCCCTGTATATAGCCTCCACATTGACTCTGTATGGTACCCCCCTGTATATAGCCTCTACATTGACTCTGTATGGTACCCCCTGTATATAGCCTCTGCATTGACTCTGTATGGTACCCCCTGTATATAGCCTCCGCATTGACTCTGTATGGTACCCCCTGTATATAGCCTCCGCATTGACTCTGTATGGTACCCCCTGTATATAGTCTCCACATTGACTCTGTACTGGTCCCCCCTGTATATAGCCTCCGCATTGACTCTGTATGGTACCCCCTGTATATAGCCTCCGCATTGACTCTGTATGGTACCCCCTGTATATAGCCTCCACATTGACTCTCTACTGGTCCCCCCTGTATATAGCCTCCGCATTGACTCTGTATGGTACCCCCTGTATATAGTCTCCACATTGACTCTGTACCAATACCCCCTGTATATAGCCTCCACATTGACTCTGTATGGTACCCCCTGTATATAGTCTCCACATTGACTCTGTACCAATACCCCCTGTATATAGCCTCCACATTGACTCTGTATGGTACCCCCTGTATATAGCCTCCACATTGACTCTGTACCGGTACCCCCTGTATATAGCCTCCACATTGACTCTGTACCAATACCCCCTGTATATAGCCTCCACATTGACTCTGTACCGGTACCCCCTGTATATAGCCTCCACATTGACTCTGTATGGTACCCCCTGTATATAGCCTCCACATTGACTGTATGGTACCCCCTGTATATAGCCTCCACATTGACTCTGTATGGTTTCCCCTGTATATAGCCTCCACATTGACTCTGTACCGGTACCCCCTGTATATAGTCTCCACATTGACTCTGTACCGGTACCCCCTGTATATAGCCTCCACATTGACTCTGTACCGGTACCCCCTGTATATAGTCTCCACATTGACTCTGTACCGGTACCCCCTGTATATAGCCTCTACATTGACTCTGTACCGGTACCCCCTGTATATAGCCTCTACATTGACTCTGTACCGGTACCCCCTGTATATAGTCTCCACATTGACTCTGTACCGGTACCCCCTGTATATAGCCTCCACATTGACTCTGTACCGGTACCCCCTGTATATAGTCTCCACATTGACTCTGTACCGGTACCCCCTGTATATAGCCTCCAAATGGACTCTGTACCGATACCCCCTGTATATAGCCTCCAAATGGACTCTGTACCGGTACCCCTGTATATAGCCTCCACATTGACTCTGTACCGGTCCCCCCTGTGTATAGCCTCCACATTGACTCTGTACCGGTACCCCCTGTATATAGCCTCTACATTGACTCTGTATGGTACCCCCTGTGTATAGCCTCCACATTGACTCTGTATGGTACCCCCTGTATATAGCCTCCAAATGGACTCTGTATGGTACCCCCTGTATATAGCCTCCACATTGACTCTGTATGGTACCCCCCTGTATATAGCCTCTACATTGACTCTGTATGGTACCCCCTGTATATAGCCTCTGCATTGACTCTGTATGGTACCCCCTGTATATAGTCTCCACATTGACTCTGTACTGGTCCCCCCTGTATATAGCCTCCGCATTGACTCTCTACTGGTCCCCCCTGTATATAGCCTCCGCATTGACTCTGTATGGTACCCCCTGTATATAGTCTCCACATTGACTCTGTACCAATACCCCCTGTATATAGCCTCCACATTGACTCTGTATGGTACCCCCTGTATATAGTCTCCACATTGACTCTGTACCAATACCCCCTGTATATAGCCTCCACATTGACTCTGTATGGTACCCCCTGTATATAGCCTCCACATTGACTCTGTACCGGTACCCCCTGTATATAGCCTCCACATTGACTCTGTACCAATACCCCCTGTATATAGCCTCCACATTGACTCTGTACCGGTACCCCCTCTATATAGCCTCCACATTGACTCTGTATGGTACCCCCTGTATATAGCCTCCACATTGACTCTGTATGGTACCCCCTGTATATAGCCTCCACATTGACTCTGTATGGTACCCCCTGTATATAGCCTCCACATTGACTCTGTACCGGTACCCCCTGTATATAGCCTCCACATTGACTCTGTACCGGTACCCCCTGTATATAGCCTCCACATTGACTCTGTACCGGTACCCCCTGTATATAGTCTCCACATTGACTCTGTACCGGTACCCCCTGTATATAGCCTCCACATTGACTCTGTACCGGTACCCCCTGTATATAGTCTCCACATTGACTCTGTACCGGTACCCCCTGTATATAGCCTCTACATTGACTCTGTACCGGTACCCCCTGTATATAGCCTCTACATTGACTCTGTACCGGTACCCCCTGTATATAGTCTCCACATTGACTCTGTACCGGTACCCCCTGTATATAGCCTCCACATTGACTCTGTACCGGTACCCCCTGTATATAGCCTCCACATTGACTCTGTACCGGTACCCCCTCTATATAGCCTCCACATTGACTCTGTACGGTACCCCATGTATATAGCCTCCACATTGACTCTGTACCAGTACCCCCTGTATATAGCCTCCACATTGACTCTGTATGGTACCCCCTGTATATAGCCTCCACATTGACTCTGTACCGGTACCCCCTGTATATAGCCTCCACATTGACTCTGTACCGGTACCCCCTGTATATAGCCTCCACATTGACTCTGTACCGGTACCCCCTGTATATAGTCTCCACATTGACTCTGTACCGGTACCCCCTGTATATAGCCTCCACATTGACTCTGTACCGGTACCCCCTGTATATAGTCTCCACATTGACTCTGTACCGGTACCCCCTGTATATAGCCTCTACATTGACTCTGTACCGGTACCCCCTGTATATAGCCTCTACATTGACTCTGTACCGGTACCCCCTGTATATAGTCTCCACATTGACTCTGTACCGGTACCCCCTGTATATAGCCTCCACATTGACTCTGTACCGGTACCCCCTGTATATAGCCTCCACATTGACTCTGTACCGGTACCCCCTGTATATAGCCTCCACATTGACTCTGTACCGGTACCCCCTGTATATAGTCTCCACATTGACTCTGTACCGGTACCCCCTGTATATAGCCTCCACATTGACTCTGTACCGGTACCCCCTGTATATAGCCTCTACATTGACTCTGTACCGGTACCCCCTGTATATAGCCTCTACATTGACTCTGTACCGGTACCCCCTGTATATAGCCTCTACATTGACTCTGTACCGGTACCCCCTGTATATAGCCTCTACATTGACTCTGTACCGGTACCCCCTGTATATAGCCTCTACATTGACTCTGTACCGGTACCCCCTGTATATAGCCTCTACATTGACTGTACCGGTACCCCCTGTATATAGCCTCTACATTGATTCTGTACCGGTACCCCCTGTATATAGCCTCTACATTGACTCTGTACCGGTACCCCCTGTATATAGCCTCCACATTGACTCTGTACCGGTACCCCCTGTATATAGTCTCCACATTGACTCTGTACCGGTACCCCCTGTATATAGCCTCCACATTGACTCTGTACCGGTACCCCCTGTATATAGCCTCCACATTGACTCTGTACCGGTACCCCCTGTATATAGTCTCCACATTGACTCTGTACCGGTACCCCCTGTATATAGCCTCCACATTGACTCTGTACCGGTACCCCCTGTATATAGCCTCTACATTGACTCTGTACCGGTACCCCCTGTATATAGCCTCTACATTGACTCTGTACCGGTACCCCCTGTATATAGCCTCTACATTGACTCTGTACCGGTACCCCCTGTATATAGCCTCTACATTGACTCTGTACCGGTACCCCCTGTATATAGCCTCTACATTGACTCTGTACCGGTACCCCTTGTATATAGCCTCTACATTGACTCTGTACCGGTACCCCCTGTATATAGCCTCTACATTGACTCTGTACCGGTACCCCCTGTATATAGCCTCTACATTGACTGTACCGGTACCCCCTGTATATAGCCTCTACATTGACTGTACCGGTACCCCCTGTATATAGCCTCTACATTGATTCTGTACCGGTACCCCCTGTATATAGCCTCTACATTGACTCTGTACCGGTACCCCCTGTATATAGTCTCCACATTGACTCTGTATGGTACCCCCTGTATATAGCCTCTACATTGACTCTGTATGGTACCCCCTGTATATAGCCTCCACATTGACTCTGTACCGGTACCCCCTGTATATAGCCTCTACATTGACTCTGTACCGGTACCCCCTGTATATAGCCTCTACATTGATTCTGTACCGGTACCCCCTGTATATAGCCTCTACATTGATTCTGTACCGGTACCACCTGTATATAGCCTCTACATTGACTCTGTACCGGTACCCCCTGTATATAGTCTCCACATTGACTCTGTACCGGTACCCCCTGTATATAGCCTCTACATTGACTCTGTACCGGTACCCCCTGTATATAGCCTCTACATTGACTCTGTACCGGTACCCCCTGTATATAGTCTCCACATTGACTCTGTACCGGTACCCCCTGTATATAGCCTCCACATTGACTCTGTACCGGTACCCCCTGTATATAGCCTCCACATTGACTCTGTACCGGTACCCCCTGTATATAGCCTCTACATTGACTCTGTACCGGTACCCCCTGTATATAGTCTCCACATTGACTCTGTACCAATACCCCCTGTATATAGCCTCCACATTGACTCTGTACCGGTACCCCCTGTATATAGCCTCCACATTGACTCTGTACCGGTACCCCCTGTATATAGTCTCCACATTGACTCTGTACCGGTACCCCCTGTATATAGCCTCTACATTGACTCTGTACCGGTACCCCCTGTATATAGCCTCCACATTGACTCTGTACCAATACCCCCTGTATATAGCCTCTACATTGACTCTGTACCGGTGCCCCCTGTATATAGCCTCCACATTGACTCTGTACCGGTACCCCCTGTATATAGCCTCCACATTGACTCTGTACCGGTACCCCCTGTATATAGCCTCCACATTGACTCTGTACCGGTACCCCCTGTATATAGCCTCTACATTGACTCTGTACCGGTACCCCCTGTATATAGCCTCTACATTGACTCTGTACCGGTACCCCCTGTATATAACCTCCACACTGACTCTGTACCGGTACCCCCTGTATATAGCCTCCACATTGACTCTGTACCAATACCCCCTGTATATAGCCTCCACATTGACTCTGTATGGTACCCCCTGTATATAGCCTCACTATTGTTATTTTACTGCTGCTCTTAAATTATTTGTTTTATATTTTACTTATCTATTGTTTTACTTAACACTTATTTTTCTTAACAGCATTGTTGGTTAAGGGCTTGTCAGTCAGCATTTCACTATAAGGTCTACCTACACCTGTTGTATTCAGCTCATGTGACAAATACAATTTGATTTGAAAATATGCAAATGCTGTTGTGTTTTCCAGCTCCTGATGATCCCGTTGATAATGTCCGTCCTGTACGTGTGGGCTCAGCTGAACAGAGAAACCATCGTCTCCTTCTGGTTCGGGACACGCTTCAAAGCATGTTATCTACCCTGGGTCATCCTCGGGTTCAACTACATTATTGGGGGCTCGTAAGTAGTTCCATTATTTAGTCAACAATCCAACATGTTAGAACTACAATTTACATTTGAACAGAAATGTCAAAATGCTAAATGTCTTGGTTGTTCTCATCTCCAGTGTTGTCAATGAACTGATTGGGAACCTGGTGGGTCATCTGTACTTCTTCCTGATGTTTAAATACCCCATGGACCTGGGAGGCAGGTCCTTCCTGTCAACACCTGACTTCCTGTGAGTTCCTCTGCCTGTCTGGTGTTGCTGAACACAGCCCTGTTGTCCTCTGTGATTCCTTCTTCTACATGTCAGAGATGCATGTCTGTTTTAATACAGTTGCTTTCTTCTGTCTCCTCTACAGGTACCGCTTCCTGCCCAACAGACGAGGGGGCGTGTCTGGGTTTGGCGCTCCACCCAGCAGGAGACCTGCAGCTCCCGAGGCCGGTGGTGGCGGTGGTGGAGGAGGTATAGGAGGACGTCATGCCTGGGGAGCTGGCTTCCGTCTAGGGGACGACTGAGGAGACTGTCCTACCGAGTAGCAGGACAAAGACTCTTGTCTCCACTCCTCAAGACTACTGCCGATGTCCAAATGATGCAGAAGAAAGCAGATTGTTTTTGTATCCAACTCCCCTTCCTTTGGACTGTTCAGAAAAGATCTCAGCTGTGGATATGATCAGCATGTTATTCTTTCAGTGCTCTCTTTTACACAAGATGCCATATCTGATTACACTGTAATTACAGGGCTCCTCCTAACCAGTGTGTTGCCTCAGCCAGCCTTTTCAGAGCGTGGGTTTGGCTATTTAGAAAAGCATTGTTCTGGGAGAGAACAGCCGAGCACTAAGGACTGAATTCTCTCTGCTCCTCTCTCCTTTAAATAGAACACGGGGCAACAGCAACACTCTCGCTGGCTGTGTAGATAGAGGCTCATATATAATAAAACAAAACAATATTTCTTGTTCACCCCCCCCCCCCCCCCCCCCCCCAGTCTGTGCTGTTGTATGATCACACCACCACACTGAATGTGTTGTCTGTTTTGAATGGGGGAGTAGAGTCGATGTTGTGGGGAAGAAAATCTAATCTTCAACATAGTATAATGATGCAGTTTGTATTGTGAGAGATGCCTACAGTACGTGCTCCAACTGTCCCAGTAGATGCTTTGGATCCATAAAACTGCAGTGTCATGGTTCTGTTTCTCCTTTGATTTAGCTTTGCAACACGGCAATTAAATGAAACTGCAAGATTTGATGAATACCCCCAGTTGGCGTGTAATGATGACTTACACACTCAGCTGTGAAATGGGTATCAACTGTTTTCACGATGAGTGATTTGCTTGTTGCCAACTTGATTTTCATTCAGAAGATGATCCAGTCTAAATAGCAGCACACTTGTCTTGAGGATGACTAGTTAGTTATTCACCAGGGTTAGGGTCAATTTCAATTCAAGAAGTTAACTGAAATTACAATTGTTTCTCCCCTCAGAAGTATTGAGGAAAAGGAATTTACCCCGACACATGTACAGTGACCCTTATCTTTCAGTTGAGTATCTTGTTTTTTTTGGCTGGGTCTGCTTCTGTACAATGCCATTTTGTACTTGAGTAAACAGAACGTAACAACTTTTCAGTTTTTGTTGCATAAAAAACCTTTGAACATTGTACTGACGTAATCAAATCCTGTGCACTTCTCCATCTCAATTGCATGTCTCTGGAACAGAATATTCTTAAAGGGGGGAAATGCAGAACAAGGCAGCCCATATACACTGAACACAACATTAACACTCTTTGTGACAGACTGACCAGGTGAAAGCTATGTTCCTTTGTCATTTGTTATTCACTTGAATCGGTGTAGATAAAGGGGAGGAGACAGGCTGAAGAAGGATTTTGGAGACATGGATTGTGTAACATTCAAAGGGTGAATGGGCAAGACAAAATGCAAGTGCCTTTGAACGGGGTATGCTCCGGTTTTTGACAAGAATTGCAATGCTGCTGGGTTTTTCACGCTCAAGTTTCCCGTGTGTATCAAGAATGATCCACCCAAAGGACGTCCAGCCAACTTGACACGACTGTGGGAAGCTTTGGAGTCAACATGGATCAGCATCTCTGTGGATGCTTTCAACACCTTGTAGTCCATGCTCTGAAGAATTTAGGCTGTTCTGAGGGCAAAAGGGGGTGCAACTCAATATTTGGTATATCCAGAGTGTGCGTTTCCCCTAGAGTTGATTGACATGCCCGCTTAATCTAATCACCAAAATCAGTCTTTTTGTTGTTGCATGGGCCAGTCCTCAAATCAACGCATCTACTGTGGAAGGTGGCAGAGCTACAAATATCTTTAGTGTCCGAAAGGTTTGGGCTACAAACTAATACGACCAGTCTATGGAAAGATGACTCACTAACACAATGGTGTTCTCCATTTTGCTCTACGACCTCCACAAGTGTCACTGTACCAGCCTGAAAAATGAATGGAAGTGAAAAGGTTATTTCCAAGAAAGGTTCCACGGTCAAATTAACCCCCCCCCCTAAGCTTTCTTACATCTCCCAGAAATAGGCCAGACACTTTAAAACATACTTCCTTTTGATCTGTATTTTATAATACATACAGGGGTCCTCAAATAAATAAATGATCCTCGGCATGACTATCTCAAAAACTATTCCATATGTTAGTTTAATTAGAAACCCAGCTCTGGGCTGAGGGTTGAGTATCTCTGAGTAGTGACCCAGCCCTGGGCCCTGAGGGTTGAGTATCTCTCTGAGTAGTGACCCAGCCCTGGGCCCTGAGGGTTGAGTATCTCTCTGAGTAGTGACCCTGCCCTGGGCCCTGAGGGTTGAGTATCTCTCTGAGTAGTGACCCTGCCCTGGGCCCTGGGGGTTGAGTATCTCTCTGAGTAGTGACCCTGCCCTGGGCCCTGAGGGTTGAGTATCTCTCTGAGTAGTGACCCTGCCCTGGGCCCTGAGGGTTGAGTATCTCTCGGAGTAGTGACCCTGCCCTGGGCCCTGAGGGTTGAGTATCTCTCGGAGTAGTGACCCTGCCCTGGGCCCTGAGGGTTGAGTATCTCTCTGAGTAGTGACCCAGCCCTGGGGGTTGAGTATCTCTCTGAGTAGTGACCCTGCCCTGGGCCCTGAGGGTTGAGTATCTCTGAGTAGTGACCCTGCCCTGGGGCCCTGGGGGTTGAGTATCTCTCTGAGTAGTGACCCTGCCCTGGGCCCTGGGGGTTGAGTAGTGACCCAGCCCTGGGCCCTGGGGGTTGAGTAGTGACCCAGCCCTGGGCCCTGGGGGTTGAGTAGTGACCCAGCCCTGGGCCCTGGGGGTTGAGTATCTCTGAGTAGTGACCACTGCCCTGGGGGTTGAGTATCTCTCTGACCACTGCACAACGGATCACGAGACATCCTTCAGTTGGTTGTGTTTTATTGAGTTACAGCAGACGGATAAAAAAAAAAAAAAAGAGCAAGCAAAGAGATTCTTGGTAGCAGTACAGTATTCCAGATACATGTGTGAACATGATTCACTAATAGAAGAAGCAGGAAACTCAAGGAGCGAGCCATTGAAATGGAGCCTAACTGCACCTAGGATATCTATGGATATCTAGAAAGCCAACACGAGAAAAGACCAGTTACTGATGCAACGGATGCTGCAATTCAAAAATGAGATTGAACTACAAAAAAACATGTACAGTGCATTTTCTTGTTTTTTATTCATGTCCATTCTGTCTGACTGTCGTCTCAGGCAGCAGTAGCATTCAGCATGAGAGAGGGGGAGAACTGTTATTGTAATGTAAGTAGGTGATTCTTAGCCTGGGTAGCAGACCTGTTTGTGCCATCATTCCACTCCTTGTCATATGCCAAACATCTGGTACCCAGGCTAGGTGATTCTATGGTCTGGTACAGAACCACTATAAACCCTTTAGTCCAATGGATGAACTCACTGGTTATCAGATCACAAGTGTTACTTGTCTATCCACTTGAAATAAGTGCCAGCTGTCAGTCACTAAATGTTTTGTTAAAAATAATTACCAACTGATGAATTGGTTTACAATTACCATCATAGTCATAAAAACCAAAACATTCCTCTTTTAGGGGTTATCGACTCCTGTTAGAAATGTAAAAACCAGCAACCCTGAAAATGTTTACAAAGCTTTTGCAATACAGAAAAATATGTACAAGGGCCCTTTTTTTATTAAGTGTAATAATAATAATGCATGAAGTCCAGCTTTGGCACTCAATGGTCTTGCCAGTCAGTGTTCTGAGTGGACTGTCCACCGTGCTGATGTCACAGGCCAGGGAGGAAATCATTGGTTCCAGATTCAACAATCTGGAGAATCTTCTGCCTGAGAAACTCAGTATCCTCTGAAACAAAGTAAAATGTCAAAACACAGACTTGTTATACAAATGGCAGACTACACCCTTTGTTGTTAACTTCCCATTTAGTTCACCTATCATTCTGCAGTTAACGTACCCATACAGCAGGCTATCAGAGGTGCTTTTCTGTTCACCAGGGGGGAAAAATCCCCAGTGATAACCACATGTGTATAATCTCAATAGCCTCTTCCTGCCAAGATGTTTTTCTGAAGGCTAAATTACAGGCATCCCGGGTGGTTCAAAGCCACAGCTGCTAGATTGTTGCTAGCCATCGCTCTGTTAAAGGGAAAACCATTACACTACTACATAACCAATTCCCCTTCATCTGGGCCATCTGTTTTGACTGAGTTACTTACAGGCATCAAGACGAGATCATTAACACTGAAATACATCCTTATCAAACGACTGATAAACTTGCAGTACAGTAGCTTCTCATAGACTCACCGTGCTCTTCTCATCCAGTCACCCGACCAGGTTGGTCTCCCATCAGCACCTCTGCTTCTGATCCCATCTTCTGGTTCTCCAAAGCACCTTTAGTCTCGTCCCCTACAGCCATGGTCACCTTCACCCATCTGCTTCTGTCCACGTTGGCCTGTCCATGTTGGTCCCTGCTGATGTCTGTCATACTCTGGCCCAGCTTACTGGTAAACCACTGGACTATGTCCTGGTTGATGAGTTTCGACTGCAATGGAAGCTTCTCTGCGTCTTCTGCTGAAAGCAGTGTCGTCTTGGCTTCTGTGAAGTGCTGCTGGAGAATGCTGCTTGGGGGTCGTTCAGTGATCCCTGACGAGCTCTGACCATTCTGTCCTGCTTTGCCGTTGACTTTCTGGAACTGTTCCATCCAGTCCAAGGTTCCATTCTTCAGGGCGGATCGGTTTTCCTTGAACCAGCGGACAATCTCTGTGCGAGACAAACCTGTCTGTCCCTCCAGCTGGCTGTACTCCTCTGGCGACGGCCACTGGGTCTGGGTGAACACCTCTTTGAGAAGCCCTAGGGATTTCCTATCGATGGGCTCAGGACTGGTGGAAGTGGTGACGATGGGAAGAGGTGAGCACCGGACTTTGCTGTCCTGTTCGTAAACACTATTCAGTATCCCTCGTTGCTCCTCAAGGCTCTTAGGACCCATGGAGTTTGCCAGGGCTTGCTCCAAGTTGTCCCGCAGTGCTCTGCGCTCTGAGAACCAGCAGTCGATCTCAGTCTTGGAGAGCCTTGTGTCCACAACAAGGTTGTCAACGTCAATTTCAGTGGGGGAGCTGGTCCTCTGAAAACTCTCCTCTAGCATCTTGAGCTGCTCAGAGGATTTGCCTTTGAGCCTCTCCAGGAGAGGAAACTGGGTGGGGACAGCCTTTTTGGGCTGACTGTCTTTCGATGCCTGGGGCTCAATCTTGATCACCTGTGGCGCCACCTTGTGATTGAGGAGTCGTTGCTCACTGAACCACTTCTTGATTTCTCCTCTAGAGAGGCCGGTGGACTCAATGAGGCGGTACACTTCCTCCTCTTCAGGGAACTGGCACTGGGTGTAACTAGCTTTCAGTACAACAATCTGGTCCGGGGTTTTATTGGAGTCTGAAGTGAAGCTGGGTTTAGGCGAAGCCACCAGTCTAGGTGCCTGAATCGTCTGGATTATGGAGGGACGTTTGATCTCTGAAGAGGCCACTACTGGAGCTACCAAGGGTCGCTTAACTGACTGCACGACCTGGTTTGCCATGGTTAGTGTGATGGGAGAACAACTGACAGCTGAGCCGTTTGCAACCTGCGTCAACACATAACTGGTCTGTCCCAGGAGGTTGAAGGGGACGGATTGAACTAGGGACTGTTGTCCTTTGGTGGACTGGGCCATCTGGGCACCGCTCAGCACGGTGAAGGTGGTCTGTGGGACTGACTGGATGGTACCGTTGAACATCTTCTTCCGAGCTTCTTCCACCTCTTCAGGGGACCAGCTGATGCCTTGCTTCAGTCTCTGGAGGGTGAACCACACCTTGATCTGTTCCTCGGGGTGCTTGGAGGCAGCGGTAAGCCAGGACAGCTCCGCTTGGGTCGGGTACGGGAACTTGGTGAAGGATGTGATGAGTGTCATGTTACTGTCCAGTGAAGGGTTGTACTTGGAGGTGTTCAAAGGGACAGCGATTTTTGGTACTAAGTTGTAGTTAGGCGGGCGCTGAAGAGAAGGCATGATATGAGAGATGCCATCTTTTAGGGTCGCTTCTGGGATGATCACGGTCCCGTTCACATTCACGGCGGCGATCTGCTTTCTGGGGAGCTCGGGGTTGAGTCTGTCCAGTTGACTTTCTGTGAATAACCGTTTGTTGTCCGTTTTTGGCTTACTAATCTTCACTGTGGTGGATTTGCTCAGGGGGAAAGTGGCAAAGTCTTCTCCAGTCAGAAAGCCGTTGGTTGAATCACATACGACAGCGTTGCTTGTTCCTTCTATCGACTGCTCTAGGATGGTCTGATTGTTCAGTTTGATTCTCTTGAACTTAAAGTTGCTCTCCCCTGGATGACACCTCTCGTTGTGCTCTGTCAAGGTGTCAAACTTCTTTGTGTTGAAGTTGCACACAGCACACAGGTAGAGCGGGTTGAGAATGACATTGGGGTGATTGGAGTCCACGTGTTCCTTGAACTCATTCAGGTTCTGCGTAGAGAACGGACAGTACTTGCATTCATAGCCTCCCTGCTGCTTCCTCGGAGGCCTTGGATCCACCGCATTAGGTTTCTCAGGGGCCGGCGACTCCCGACGTGAACCACCAGGCTCTGTCCCAGAGCTCCAGTCCTCTCCAGGAAGCATCTCTGTGGAGCCATTCACCACTGTGCTTTTGTCATTCGCCGATACCTCCACCTCCATCTCACCTGGATCCTCTTGCCCCATCATGTCATCACCTCTAAAAACAGCATCAGCTCTACAAGGGGTCGTGGTCTTCCTTCGGCTGGCCATGGCGTGCGTAGGTCACCTGGGACTGTTAGACGGATGTTGTAGGGGAAATGAGGGGATGTTTGTCTTGTGAAGAATATGCACTTGTTCCTGCTGACTGTTAATGTCAGCTCCAATGAGGGAATTCATGAGACTTCATCCCAGATCACCCAACCTGGGGGAGAGAGAGAGAGGAGAAATTAAACAAGGACATTCCTGCAATAACCTGAAAACAGACCATATTAAAATCCCAAACCGCCGGTTCAATAGTCTGCATCATTTTTCTTCCTCTTTTCTACGTAACATAAATGGCCATGGTAATAAGGCCTAACTCCGCAATGAACATGTCCCTAAACCATTGTACATATTCAGAGTCATTGTTCTCCACCCCTCTGTCACAGGGCCTAGCTTGTCCCTTCTGTGACAAAACAAGCATTTCAAACTCAATGACAGTAATCCTGGAAACCCAAAACTGCTTCCGATCCCGTCTCCCTAGTAACAGATTACATGTGTCATCTCTCTGTTGAAGCTGCAATATGTAACCGTCTCCCTAGTAACAGATTACATGTGTCATCTCTCTGTTGAAGCTGCAATATGTAACCGTCTCCCTAGTAACAGATTACATATGTCATCTCTCTGTTGAAGCTGCAATATGTAACCGTCTCCCTAGTAACAGATTACATGTGTCATCTCTGTTGAAGCTGCAATATGTAACCGTCTCCCTAGTAACAGATTACATATGTCATCTCTGTTAATCTGCAATATGTAACCGTCTCCCTAGTAACAGATTACATATGTCATCTCTCTGTTGAAGCTGCAATATGTAACCGTCTCCCTAGTAACAGATTACATATGTCATCTCTCTGTTAAAGCTGCAATATGTAACCGTCTCCCTAGTAACAGATTACATATGTCATCTCTCTGTTAAAGCTGCAATATGTAACCGTCTCCCTAGTAACAGATTACATATGTCATCTCTCTGTTGAAGCTGCAATATGTCACTTTTATGGGCAACACACAGAAATATGTGTTAATAGATCTGTCACTCATTGAAAGCAAGTCTAAGAAGCTGTAGATCTGTTCTGTGTGCAATGTTCTTTTTTTGTGTGTATCATTTACGGTTTTCACTTTTGTACACTAGTATCAAACAGCTGAAAATACTATCTTTTTAGTTATGGAAAATATATTTCACAGCAGTTTAGATGGTACAATGATTCTCTACTCTATACTTGCTTGTTTTGTCACAAACTGAAATTAAGCGAACTACTTGAATTTTAGCAACCAGGAAATAGCAGAGTGATTTTCCCACAAAGTGCATCTTTAAAGGCCTAAAGCCAGTAGTACATACACCCAAAGCCAAGACAGCACCATTTTGGTGCAACATACTGTAGCTAAATCTGACAACGCACCAAAACAGGATCGGCTCCAAGGTAACAGATGTGAAAAACTTCAGAGAAGCCTTAAAGATGCAATATAATACAGTACATGGATTTAATTTCCCTGGGCATTAATTTTTTTATGAAGCGATAGAGGAGCTAATTCAAGAGAGCGTGAAAGAAGTCATTGATATTCTAGTTGCCTCATGCATTACCAAATCACATTTCCATGCAACAAAACTGGAAGGGAGAACGTGTTTTTATGTAACAAACATGAGTCTTTTATAAGGGCCGATGTGTTCCGACCTCCAGCAGTGACTGAACTGATAGAATCTGCTGGACGGGACAGCAGGTAAGTGATGGTAGGAGGACTTTAATAGAAGAGTGGGCTTTGTGTGATGAATGGTGAATAATGTAGCTTTTGGCTCCAAAATGAAGATACATATCTGTTTTCACAGTGGACTGCCTGACCTCGGATCATTTATCAGTTCACTAAATCAGGAGAAAGCTATCAAATATCACATTTCAGTAACTGCCGCTCTTCAAACTCTTCAGAGATGGCTTTGCTGTAGAAAACCCATTTTTCTTCACAACGGTGACTAAGACCCAGTGGGGCTTTGGATGAGAACCAACATGTTTCATTTCAGGAACAACTGTTTAGAACACAGAACATCATGTTTAATTTCAGGAACAACTGTTACATCCTACTGTTTAGAACCCAGAACATCATGTTTCATTTCAGGAACAACTGTTTAGAACACAGAACATCATGTTTAATTTCAGGAACAACTGTTACATCCTACTGTTTAGAACACAGAACATCATGTTTCATTTCAGGAACAACTGTTACAGTCTACTGTTTAGAACCCAGAACATCATGTTTCATTTCAGGAACAACTGTTACAGCCTACTGTTTAGAACACAGATCATCATGTTTCATTTCAGGAACAACTGTTACAGTCTACTGTTTAGAACACAGAACATCATGTTTCATTTCAGGAACAACTGTTTAGAACCCAGAACATCCATGTTTCATTTCAGGAACAACTGTTACAGCCTACTGTTTAGAACACAGATCATCATGTTTCATTTCAGGAACAACTGTTTAGAACCCAGAACATCATGTTTCATTTCAGGAACAACTGTTACAGCCTACTCTTTAGAACACAGAACATCATGTTTCATTTCAGGAACAACTGTTACAGTCTACTGTTTAGAACACAGAACATCATGTTTCATTTCAGGAACAACTGTTACAGTCTACTGTTTAGAACCCAGAACATCATGTTTCATTTCAGGAACAACTGTTACAGTCTACTGTTTAGAACACAGAACATCATGTTTCATTTCAGGAACAACTGTTACAGTCTACTGTTTAGAACACAGAACATCATGTTTCATTTCAGGAACAACTGTTACAGCCTACTGTTTAGAACCCAGAACATCATGTTTCATTTCAGGAACAACTGTTACAGCCTACTGTTTAGAACCCAGAACATCATGTTTCATTTCAGGAACAACTGTTACAGCCTACTGTTTAGAACCCAGAACATCATGTTTCATTTCAGGAACAACTGTTACAGTCTACTGTTTAGAACCCAGAACATCATGTTTCATTTCAGGAACAACTGTTACAGCCTACTGTTTAGAACCCAGAACATCATGTTTCATTTCAGGAACAACTGTTACATCCTACTGTTTAGAACACAGAACATCATGTTTAATTTCAGGAACAACTGTTACAGTCTACTGTTTAGAACACAGAACATCATGTTTCATTTCAGGAACAACTGTTACAGTCTACTGTTTAGAACCCAGAACATCATGTTTCATTTCAGGAACAACTGTTAAGAACACAGATCATCATGTTTCATTTCAGGAACAACTGTTACAGTCTACTGTTTAGAACACAGAACATCATGTTTCATTTCAGGAACAACTGTTTAGAACCCAGAACATCCATGTTTCATTTCAGGAACAACTGTTACAGCCTACTGTTTAGAACACAGAACATCATGTTTCATTTCAGGAACAACTGTTACAGCCTACTGTTTAGAACACAGAACATCATGTTTCATTTCAGGAACAACTGTTTAGAACCCAGAACATCCATGTTTCATTTCAGGAACAACTGTTACAGCCTACTGTTTAGAACCCAGAACATCCATGTTTCATTTCAGGAACAACTGTTACAGTCTACTGTTTAGAACACAGAACATCCATGTTTCATTTCAGGAACAACTGTTACAGTCTACTGTTTAGAACACAGAACATCATGTTTCATTTCAGGAACAACTGTTACAGTCTACTGTTTAGAACCCAGAACATCATGTTTCATTTCAGGAACAACTGTTACAGCCTACTGTTTAGAACCCAGAACATCATGTTTCATTTCAGGAACAACTGTTTAGAACACAGAACATCCATGTTTCATTTCAGGAACAACTGTTACAACCTACTGTTTAGAACACAGATCATCCATGTTCCATGCTGTTGGTCTGGTGGTCAGGGCTCTGGTAAAAGATGGTCTCAGTAGAACATCATGTTGGTCTGGTGGTCAGGGCTCTGGTAAGAGATGGTCTCAGTAGAACATCATGTTGGTCTGGTGGTCAGGGCTCTGGTAAGAGATGGTCTCAGTAGAACGTCATGTTGGTCTGGTGGTCAGGGCTCTGGTAAGAGATGGTCTCAGTAGAACATCATGTTGGTCTGGTGGTCAGGGCTCTGGTAAGAGATGGTCTCAGTAGAACATCATGTTGGTCTGGTGGTCAGGGCTCTGGTAAGAGATGGTCTCAGTAGAACATCATGACTAGCTACATCAGCGCTGGGAAATGTCAAATACAAATGACTGCTGTCATCAACTCAGTCACTCATTGGATCGTCACTTGGGGTATTCCCATAACCAGCAGAAGAGGTGCATCGTTCAAATTCAGGCCAGACTCATTTCCATAAGGTAGTTATGACAACCACGGTCCGCAAATTGACTTGCCCTCGTTGCATTGCTGTTGATGCTACTGCTGCAGGTTATTAAACACACACCTCGCAGGTATTCATTAATCTGGGAGGAGACATGGAGCCAGGAAGGCTGCAGTGTATTAAACACACACCTCGCAGGTATTCATTAATCTGGGAGGAGACATGGAGCCAGGAAGGCTGCAGTGTATTAAACACACACCTCGCAGGTATTCATTAATCTGGGAGGAGACATGGAGCCAGGAAGGCTGCAGTGTATTAAACACACACCTCGCAGGTATTCATTAATCTGGGAGGAGACATGGAGCCAGGAAGGCTGCAGGTTATTAAACACACACCTCGCAGGTATTCATTAATCTGAGAGGAGACATGGAGCCAGGAAGGCTGCAGGTTATTAAACACACACCTCGCAGGTATTCATTAATCTGGGAGGAGACATGGAGCCAGGAAGGCTGCAGTGTATTAAACACACACCTCGCAGGTATTCATTAATCTGGGAGGAGACATGGAGCCAGGAAGGCTGCAGGTTATTAAACACACACCTCGCAGGTATTCATTAATCTGGGAGGAGACATGGAGCCAGGAAGGCTGCAGGTTATTAAACACACACCTCGCAGGTATTCATTAATCTGGGAGGAGACATGGAGCCAGGAAGGCTACAGGTTATTAAACACACACCTCGCAGGTATTCATTAATCTGGGAGGAGACATGGAGCCAGGAAGGCTACAGGTTATTAAACACACACCTCGCAGGTATTCATTAATCTGGGAGGATACATGGAGCCAGGAAGGCTGCAGTGTATTAAACAAACACCTCGCAGGTATTCATTAATCTGGGAGGAGACATGGAGCCAGGAAGGCTGCAGGTTATTAAACACACACCTCGCAGGTATTCATTAATCTGGGAGGAGACATGGAGCCAGGAAGGCTGCAGGTTATTAAACACACACCTCGCAGGTATTCATTAATCTGAGAGGAGACATGGAGCCAGGAAGGCTGCAGTGTATTAAACACACACCTCGCAGGTATTCATTAATCTGGGAGGAGAAATGGAGCCAGGAAGGCTGCAGTGTATTAAAACACAAACCTCGCAGGTATTCATTAATCTGGGAGGAGACATGGAGCCAGGAAGGCTGCAGGTTATTAAACACACACCTCGCAGGTATTCATTAATCTGGGAGGAGACATGGAGCCAGGAAGGCTGCAGTGTATTAAACACACACCTCGCAGGTATTCATTAATCTGGGAGGAGACATGGAGCCAGGAAGGCTACAGGTTATTAAACACACACCTCGCAGGTATTCATTAATCTGGGAGGAGACATGGAGCCAGGAAGGCTACAGGTTATTAAACACACACCTCGCAGGTATTCATTAATCTGAGAGGAGACATGGAGCCAGGAAGGCTGCAGTGTATTAAACACACACCTCGCAGGTATTCATTAATCTGGGAGGAGACATGGAGCCAGGAAGGCTGCAGTGTATTAAACACACACCTCGCAGGTATTCATTAATCTGGGAGGAGACATGGAGCCAGGAAGGCTGCAGTGTATTAAACACACACCTCGCAGGTATTCATTAATCTGGGAGGAGACATGGAGCCAGGAAGGCTGCAGGTTATTAAACACACACCTCGCAGGTATTCATTAATCTGAGAGGAGACATGGAGCCAGGAAGGCTGCAGTGTATTAAACACACACCTCGCAGGTATTCATTAATCTGGGAGGAGAAATGGAGCCAGGAAGGCTACAGTGTATTAAACACACACCTCGCAGGTATTCATTAATCTGGGAGGAGACATGGAGCCAGGAAGGCTACAGGTTATTAAACACACACCTCGCAGGTATTCATTAATCTGAGAGGAGACATGGAGCCAGGAAGGCTGCAGTGTATTAAACACACACCTCGCAGGTATTCATTAATCTGAGGAGACATGGAGCCAGGAAGGCTGCAGTGTATTAAACACACACCTCACAGGTATTCATTAATCTGGGAGGAGACATGGAGCCAGGAAGGCTGCAGTGTATTAAAACACACACCTCGCAGGTATTCATTAATCTGGGAGGAGACATGGAGCCAGGAAGGCTGCAGGTTATTAAACACACACCTCACAGGTATTCATTAATCTGGGAGGAGACATGGAGCCAGGAAGGCTGCAGTGTATTAAACACACACCTCGCAGGTATTCATTAATCTGGGAGGAGACATGGAGCCAGGAAGGCTGCAGTGTATTAAACACACACCTCGCAGGTATTCATTAATCTGGGACGAGACATGGAGCCAGGAAGGCTGCAGTGTATTAAACACACACCTCGCAGGTATTCATTAATCTGGGAGGAGACATGGAGCCAGGAAGGCTGCAGTGTATTAAACACACACCTCGCAGGTATTCATTAATCTGAGGAGACATGGAGCCAGGAAGGCTGCAGTGTATTAAACACACACCTCGCAGGTATTCATTAATCTGGGAGGAGAAATGGAGCCAGGAAGGCTGCAGGTTATTAAACACACACCTCGCAGGTATTCATTAATCTGGGAGGACACATGGAGCCAGGAAGGCTACAGTGTATTAAACACACACCTCGCAGGTATTCATTAATCTGGGAGGAGACATGGAGCCAGGAAGGCTACAGGTTATTAAACACACACCTCACAGGTATTCATTAATCTGGGAGGAGACATGGAGCCAGGAAGGCTGCAGTGTATTAAACACACACCTCACAGGTATTCATTAATCTGGGAGGAGACATGGAGCCAGGAAGGCTGCAGTGTATTAAACACACACCTCGCAGGTATTCATTAATCTGGGACGAGACATGGAGCCAGGAAGGCTGCAGTGTATTAAACACACACCTCGCAGGTATTCATTAATCTGGGAGGAGACATGGAGCCAGGAAGGCTGCAGTGTATTAAACACACACCTCGCAGGTATTCATTAATCTGAGGAGACATGGAGCCAGGAAGGCTGCAGTGTATTAAACACACACCTCGCAGGTATTCATTAATCTGGGAGGAGAAATGGAGCCAGGAAGGCTGCAGGTTATTAAACACACACCTCGCAGGTATTCATTAATCTGGGAGGACACATGGAGCCAGGAAGGCTACAGTGTATTAAACACACACCTCGCAGGTATTCATTAATCTGGGAGGAGACATGGAGCCAGGAAGGCTACAGTGTATTAAACACACACCTCACAGGTATTCATTAATCTGGGAGGAGACATGGAGCCAGGAAGGCTGCAGTGTATTAAACACACACCTCACAGGTATTCATTAATCTGGGAGGAGACATGGAGCCAGGAAGGCTACAGTGTGGAGTCAGGAGGACTGAGGGGCCGTTGCTAAGAGCCAGTCCGTCTGTCTGCCAGACCTGGGTCGTGTTCAGTAGGCTCCAAATGGAAGAAAAAGGACTGAAACAGAGAGGGACTACCTCGACTTGAGAAACACTAAATGGTCCGTTTCAAAATGTTTTCTGTTACGTGCCCAAATGAGTCCTGCTAGCAGACTGACACTCTCCTCTCCATTCAGGACTGTGCTGCTGTGGCGTGTCAGGCTGGGCGTCTTATCCCTGTGGCATGTCAGGCTGGGCGTCTTATCCCTGTACTGCTGTGGCGTGTCAGGCTGGGCGTCTTATCCCTGTACTGCTGTGGCGTGTCAGGCTGGGCGTCTTATCCCTGTACTGCTGTGGCGTGTCAGGCTGGGCGTCTTATCCCTGTGCTGCTGTGGCGTGTCAGGCTGGGCGTCTTATCCCTGTGCTGCTGTGGCGTGTCAGGCTGGGCGTCTTATCCCTGTGCTGCTGTGGCGTGTCAGGCTGGGCGTCTTATCCCTGTGCTGCTGTGGCGTGTCAGGCTGGGCGTCTTATCCCTGTGCTGCTGTGGCGTGTCAGGCTGGGCGTCTTATCCCTGTGCTGCTGTGGCGTGTCAGACTGGGCGTCTTATCCCTGTGCTGCTGTGGCGTGTCAGGCTGGGCGTCTTATCCCTGTGCTGCTGTGGCGTGTCGGGCTGGGCGTCTTATCCCTGTGCTGCTGTGGCGTGTCGGGCTGGGCGTCTTATCCCTGTGCTGCTGTGGCGTGTCGGGCTGGGCGTCTTATCCCTGTGCTGCTGTGGCGTGTCGGGCTGGGCGTCTTATCCCTGTGCTGCTGTGGCGTGTCGGGCTGGGCGTCTTATCCCTGTGCTGCTGTGGCGTGTCGGGCTGGGCGTCTTATCCCTGTGCTGCTGTGGCGTGTCGGGCTGGGCGTCTTATCCCTGTGCTGCTGTGGCGTGTCAGGCTGGGCGTCTTATCCCTGTGGCATGTCAGGCTGGGCGTCTTATCCCTGTACTGCTGTGGCGTGTCAGGCTGGGCGTCTTATCCCTGTGGCGTGTCAGGCTGGGCGTCTTATCCCTGTGGCATGTCAGGCTGGGCGTCTTATCCCTGTACTGCTGTGGCGTGTCAGGCTGGGCGTCTTATCCCTGTGGCGTGTCAGGCTGGGCGTCTTATCCCTGTACTGCTGTGGCGTGTCAGGCTGGGCGTCTTATCCCTGTACTGCTGTGGCGTGTCAGGCTGGGCGTCTTATCCCTGTGCTGCTGTGGCGTGTCAGGCTGGGCGTCTTATCCCTGTGCTGCTGTGGCGTGTCAGGCTGGGCGTCTTATCCCTGTGCTGCTGTGGCGTGTCAGGCTGGGCGTCTTATCCCTGTGCTGCTGTGGCGTGTCAGGCTGGGCGTCTTATCCCTGTGCTGCTGTGGCGTGTCAGGCTGGGCGTCTTATCCCTGTACTGCTGTGGCGTGTCAGGCTGGGCGTCTTATCCCTGTGCTGCTGTGGAGTGTCAGGCTGGGCGTCTTATCCCTGTACTGCTGTGGCGTGTCAGACTGGGCGTCTTATCCCTGTGCTGCTGTGGCGTGTCGGGCTGGGCGTCTTATCCCTGTGCTGCTGTGGCGTGTCGGGCTGGGCGTCTTATCCCTGTGCTGCTGTGGCGTGTCGGGCTGGGCGTCTTATCCCTGTGCTGCTGTGGCGTGTCGGGCTGGGCGTCTTATCCCTGTGCTGCTGTGGCGTGTCGGGCTGGGCGTCTTATCCCTGTGCTGCTGTGGCGTGTCGGGCTGGGCGTCTTATCCCTGTGCTGCTGTGGCGTGTCGGGCTGGGCGTCTTATCCCTGTGCTGCTGTGGCGTGTCAGCCTGGGCGTCTTATCCCTGTGCTGCTGTGGCGTGTCAGGCTGGGCGTCTTATCCCTGTGGCATGTCAGGCTGGGCGTCTTATCCCTGTACTGCTGTGGCGTGTCAGGCTGGGCGTCTTATCCCTGTGGCGTGTCAGGCTGGGCGTCTTATCCCTGTACTGCTGTGGCGTGTCAGGCTGGGCGTCTTATCCCTGTACTGCTGTGGCGTGTCAGGCTGGGCGTCTTTTCCCTGTACTGCTGTGGCGTGTCAGGCTGGGCGTCTTATCCCTGTGCTGCTGTGGCGTGTCAGGCTGGGCGTCTTATCCCTGTGCTGCTGTGGCGTGTCAGGCTGGGCGTCTTATCCCTGTGCTGCTGTGGCGTGTCAGGCTGGTCGTCTTATCCCTGTGCTGCTGTGGCGTGTCAGGCTGGGCGTCTTATCCCTGTGCTGCTGTGGCGTGTCAGGCTGGGCGTCTTATCCCTGTGCTGCTGTGGAGTGTCAGGCTGGGCGTCTTATCCCTGTACTGCTGTGGCGTGTCAGGCTGGGCGTCTTATCCCTGTACTGCTGTGGTGTGTCAGGCTGGGCGTCTTATCCCTGTGCTGCTGTGGAGTGTCAGGCTGGGCGTCTTATCCCTGTACTGCTGTGGCGTGTCAGGCTGGGCGTCTTATCCCTGTGCTGCTGTGGCGTGTCGGGCTGGGCGTCTTATCCCTGTGCTGCTGTGGCGTGTCGGGCTGGGCGTCTTATCCCTGTGCTGCTGTGGCGTGTCGGGCTGGGCGTCTTATCCCTGTGCTGCTGTGGCGTGTCGGGCTGGGCGTCTTATCCCTGTGCTGCTGTGGCGTGTCGGGCTGGGCGTCTTATCCCTGTGCTGCTGTGGCGTGTCGGGCTGGGCGTCTTATCCCTGTGCTGCTGTGGCGTGTCAGCCTGGGCGTCTTATCCCTGTGCTGCTGTGGCGTGTCAGGCTGGGCGTCTTATCCCTGTGGCATGTCAGGCTGGGCGTCTTATCCCTGTACTGCTGTGGCGTGTCAGGCTGGGCGTCTTATCCCTGTGGCGTGTCAGGCTGGGCGTCTTATCCCTGTACTGCTGTGGCGTGTCAGGCTGGGCGTCTTATCCCTGTACTGCTGTGGCGTGTCAGGCTGGGCGTCTTATCCCTGTGCTGCTGTGGCGTGTCAGGCTGGGCGTCTTATCCCTGTGCTGCTGTGGCGTGTCAGGCTGGGCGTCTTATCCCTGTGCTGCTGTGGCGTGTCAGGCTGGGCGTCTTATCCCTGTGCTGCTGTGGCGTGTCAGGCTGGGCGTCTTATCCCTGTGCTGCTGTGGAGTGTCAGGCTGGGCGTCTTATCCCTGTACTGCTGTGGCGTGTCAGGCTGGGCGTCTTATCCCTGTGGCATGTCAGGCTGGGCGTCTTATCCCTGTACTGCTGTGGTGTGTCAGGCTGGGCGTCTTATCCCTGTGCTGCTGTGGCGTGTCAGGCTGGGCGTCTTATCCCTGTACTGCTGTGGCGTGTCAGGCTGGGCGTCTTATCCCTGTGCTGCTGTGGCGTGTCGGGCTGGGCGTCTTATCCCTGTGCTGCTGTGGCGTGTCGGGCTGGGCGTCTTATCCCTGTGCTGCTGTGGCGTGTCGGGCTGGGCGTCTTATCCCTGTGCTGCTGTGGCGTGTCGGGCTGGGCGTCTTATCCCTGTGCTGCTGTGGCGTGTCGGGCTGGGCGTCTTATCCCTGTGCTGCTGTGGCGTGTCGGGCTGGGCGTCTTATCCCTGTGCTGCTGTGGCGTGTCAGCCTGGGCGTCTTATCCCTGTGCTGCTGTGGCGTGTCAGGCTGGGCGTCTTATCCCTGTGGCATGTCAGGCTGGGCGTCTTATCCCTGTACTGCTGTGGCGTGTCAGGCTGGGCGTCTTATCCCTGTGGCGTGTCAGGCTGGGCGTCTTATCCCTGTACTGCTGTGGCGTGTCAGGCTGGGCGTCTTATCCCTGTACTGCTGTGGCGTGTCAGGCTGGGCGTCTTATCCCTGTGCTGCTGTGGCGTGTCAGGCTGGGCGTCTTATCCCTGTGCTGCTGTGGCGTGTCAGGCTGGGCGTCTTATCCCTGTGCTGCTGTGGCGTGTCAGGCTGGGCGTCTTATCCCTGTGCTGCTGTGGCGTGTCAGGCTGGGCGTCTTATCCCTGTACTGCTGTGGCGTGTCAGGCTGGGCGTCTTATCCCTGTGCTGCTGTGGAGTGTCAGGCTGGGCGTCTTATCCCTGTACTGCTGTGGCGTGTCAGGCTGGGCGTCTTATCCCTGTACTGCTGTGGCGTGTCAGGCTGGGCGTCTTATCCCTGTGCTGCTGTGGCGTGTCAGACTGGGCGTCTTATCCCTGTGCTGCTGTGGCGTGTCAGCCTGGGCGTCTTATCCCTGTGCTGCTGTGGCGTGTCAGGCTGGGCGTCTTATCCCTGTGGCATGTCAGGCTGGGCGTCTTATCCCTGTACTGCTGTGGCGTGTCAGGCTGGGCGTCTTATCCCTGTGGCGTGTCAGGCTGGGCGTCTTATCCCTGTACTGCTGTGGCGTGTCAGGCTGGGCGTCTTATCCCTGTACTGCTGTGGCGTGTCAGGCTGGGCGTCTTATCCCTGTACTGCTGTGGCGTGTCAGGCTGGGCGTCTTATCCCTGTACTGCTGTGGCGTGTCAGGCTGGGCGTCTTATCCCTGTGCTGCTGTGGCGTGTCAGGCTGGGCGTCTTATCCCTGTGCTGCTGTGGCGTGTCAGGCTGGGCGTCTTATCCCTGTGCTGCTGTGGCGTGTCAGGCTGGGCGTCTTATCCCTGTACTGCTGTGGCGTGTCAGGCTGGGCGTCTTATCCCTGTGCTGCTGTGGAGTGTCAGGCTGGGCGTCTTATCCCTGTACTGCTGTGGCGTGTCAGGCTGGGCGTCTTATCCCTGTACTGCTGTGGCGTGTCAGGCTGGGCGTCTTATCCCTGTGCTGCTGTGGCGTGTCAGGCTGGGCGTCTTATCCCTGTACTGCTGTGGCGTGTCAGGCTGGGCGTCTTATCCCTGTGCTGCTGTGGAGTGTCAGGCTGGGCGTCTTATCCCTGTACTGCTGTGGCGTGTCAGGCTGGGCGTCTTATCCCTGTACTGCTGTGGTGTGTCAGGCTGGGCGTCTTATCCCTGTGCTGCTGTGGAGTGTCAGGCTGGGCGTCTTATCCCTGTACTGCTGTGGCGTGTCAGGCTGGGCGTCTTATCCCTGTGCTGCTGTGGCGTGTCGGGCTGGGCGTCTTATCCCTGTGCTGCTGTGGCGTGTCGGGCGTCTTATCCCTGTGCTGCTGTGGCGTGTCGGGCTGGGCGTCTTATCCCTGTGCTGCTGTGGCGTGTCGGGCTGGGCGTCTTATCCCTGTGCTGCTGTGGCGTGTCGGGCTGGGCGTCTTATCCCTGTGCTGCTGTGGCGTGTCAGCCTGGGCGTCTTATCCCTGTGCTGCTGTGGCGTGTCAGGCTGGGCGTCTTATCCCTGTGGCATGTCAGGCTGGGCGTCTTATCCCTGTACTGCTGTGGCGTGTCAGGCTGGGCGTCTTATCCCTGTGGCGTGTCAGGCTGGGCGTCTTATCCCTGTACTGCTGTGGCGTGTCAGGCTGGGCGTCTTATCCCTGTACTGCTGTGGCGTGTCAGGCTGGGCGTCTTATCCCTGTGCTGCTGTGGCGTGTCAGGCTGGGCGTCTTATCCCTGTGCTGCTGTGGCGTGTCAGGCTGGGCGTCTTATCCCTGTGCTGCTGTGGAGTGTCAGGCTGGGCGTCTTATCCCTGTACTGCTGTGGCGTGTCAGGCTGGGCGTCTTATCCCTGTGGCATGTCAGGCTGGGCGTCTTATCCCTGTACTGCTGTGGTGTGTCAGGCTGGGCGTCTTATCCCTGTGCTGCTGTGGCGTGTCAGGCTGGGCGTCTTATCCCTGTACTGCTGTGGCGTGTCAGGCTGGGCGTCTTATCCCTGTGCTGCTGTGGCGTGTCGGGCTGGGCGTCTTATCCCTGTGCTGCTGTGGCGTGTCGGGCTGGGCGTCTTATCCCTGTGCTGCTGTGGCGTGTCGGGCTGGGCGTCTTATCCCTGTGCTGCTGTGGCGTGTCGGGCTGGGCGTCTTATCCCTGTGCTGCTGTGGCGTGTCGGGCTGGGCGTCTTATCCCTGTGCTGCTGTGGCGTGTCGGGCTGGGCGTCTTATCCCTGTGCTGCTGTGGCGTGTCAGCCTGGGCGTCTTATCCCTGTGCTGCTGTGGCGTGTCAGGCTGGGCGTCTTATCCCTGTGGCATGTCAGGCTGGGCGTCTTATCCCTGTACTGCTGTGGCGTGTCAGGCTGGGCGTCTTATCCCTGTGGCGTGTCAGGCTGGGCGTCTTATCCCTGTACTGCTGTGGCGTGTCAGGCTGGGCGTCTTATCCCTGTACTGCTGTGGCGTGTCAGGCTGGGCGTCTTATCCCTGTGCTGCTGTGGCGTGTCAGGCTGGGCGTCTTATCCCTGTGCTGCTGTGGCGTGTCAGGCTGGGCGTCTTATCCCTGTGCTGCTGTGGCGTGTCAGGCTGGGCGTCTTATCCCTGTGCTGCTGTGGCGTGTCAGGCTGGGCGTCTTATCCCTGTACTGCTGTGGCGTGTCAGGCTGGGCGTCTTATCCCTGTGCTGCTGTGGAGTGTCAGGCTGGGCGTCTTATCCCTGTACTGCTGTGGCGTGTCAGGCTGGGCGTCTTATCCCTGTACTGCTGTGGCGTGTCAGGCTGGGCGTCTTATCCCTGTGCTGCTGTGGCGTGTCAGACTGGGCGTCTTATCCCTGTGCTGCTGTGGCGTGTCAGCCTGGGCGTCTTATCCCTGTGCTGCTGTGGCGTGTCAGGCTGGGCGTCTTATCCCTGTGGCATGTCAGGCTGGGCGTCTTATCCCTGTACTGCTGTGGCGTGTCAGGCTGGGCGTCTTATCCCTGTGGCGTGTCAGGCTGGGCGTCTTATCCCTGTACTGCTGTGGCGTGTCAGGCTGGGCGTCTTATCCCTGTACTGCTGTGGCGTGTCAGGCTGGGCGTCTTATCCCTGTACTGCTGTGGCGTGTCAGGCTGGGCGTCTTATCCCTGTGCTGCTGTGGCGTGTCAGGCTGGGCGTCTTATCCCTGTGCTGCTGTGGCGTGTCAGGCTGGGCGTCTTATCCCTGTGCTGCTGTGGCGTGTCAGGCTGGGCGTCTTATCCCTGTACTGCTGTGGCGTGTCAGGCTGGGCGTCTTATCCCTGTGCTGCTGTGGAGTGTCAGGCTGGGCGTCTTATCCCTGTACTGCTGTGGCGTGTCAGGCTGGGCGTCTTATCCCTGTACTGCTGTGGCGTGTCAGGCTGGGCGTCTTATCCCTGTGCTGCTGTGGCGTGTCAGACTGGGCGTCTTATCCCTGTGCTGCTGTGGCGTGTCAGACTGGGCGTCTTATCCCTGTGCTGCTGTGGAGTGTCAGGCTGGGTGGAGAGGAGCGCACAGCTATACTGGAGCCAAATTAAACTTGCATGAGGTCCCAGCCGACGCTTTGTGTCTCATATCATGTCCTCAGCTCACTGTCTCGGAGAGCGCGAGTCTGACTCTGCTCTGGAGAGACCTACTCTGTCCACTCATATGCTCCCAGCCTGACTGACACATACTAACCCGGGCCAGCAGATACCAAAGTAACTCCCCCAATGGACACTGCTGTGGTGACTCGCTGCTGTATTCATGGGCTTTCATTATTTGCTTCCAACAGGAGAACATACACTAACAGGCTGATCCACGTCATGAATCATTCCTGACGATTAGGCTGCCGCAGATGTTTCATGTTCTGTAACTGATGTTGACATCCGTAGGACGATGGATGACTTCCTGTCATCAGATCATTAACGTCATTCCATCTGACAGAATAACAACCAAGCTCAAGAGTTAAGGACTTCACTCTGCTGTGTGTCCAGGAATAGCAACAGCTGGCCAATGAATCTCTACAAGTGTGAAGCTGCCGAGTCAGAGACTGTGTCAAAGGACCTTTCTATCCGGCCAATCAGAGACAACACTATGACTCATGAGCCCATCACACCATCACTACAGCCCTTCCATATCTACCATGACAACAAGACAGTTGGTAATTGATAAAATACTGAAGAGCAGAATGGATCCACCTGCTGAGTGGCGAGACACTTTCAGAGCAGCCTTCATCTGAGGTGACAGAAACACACGTCATGGTGGGTGTGGGGAGGGGGACAAGGTATAGACCACTGTTGCTAGGATAACGGAGTGGACAGGAAGAAGGTAGGCATTCCATTCAGACTGGCTCATTGTTCCATAGATCTGCTGTATTCAGTGAGGTGAAGTGTTCAGAACTTTGACAGCGACAGAAACGCAACAAATAGAGGTGACTTAATTCCCTATTCTACCAGAGAATTATGTCTGATCTAGACAATGCATTTCTATCTGAACTTTGTGTAATGTTGTGAAACATTGCGGCGTTCTGAACAGACCCACAGCTGCAGTGTTCTAGAGGAGGGTGATGAGTGAGTGAGTGAGTGAGTGAGTGAGTGAGTGAGTGAGAGAGGCAGAGAGAGAGAGGCAGAGAGAGAGAGGCAGAGAGAGAAGCTGTGTGGGAGGAGACAGTGCTCTAGAGGAGGGTGATGTGATGGTAGAGAGAGAGATAGAGAGGCAGAGAGAGCGAGAACAGAGAAGCTGTGTGGGAGGAGACGGTGCTCTGCTAACACTGCATCCCCCAGCAGGGGGCTGAATTTGGGAACTTCACAGAATTAATTTAAATCTCATCAAATGGTCCCTGAAAAAAACACTGTAGCTCTGCATTGAAACCGGCAATCACTCTATCCCTGCTTGACTTACCATGCTATCAATCACTCTATCCCTGCTTGACTTACCATGCCATCCCTGCTTGACTTACCATGCTATCAATCGCTCTATCCCTGCTTGACTTACCATGCTATCAATCGCTCTATCCCTGCTTGACTTACCATGCTATCAATCGCTCTATCCCTGCTTGACTTACCATGCTATCAATCGCTCTATCCCTGCTTGACTTACCATGCTATCAATCGCTCTATCCCTGCTTGACTTACCATGCTATCAATCGCTCTATCCCTGCTTGACTTACCATGCTATCAATCGCTCTATCCCTGCTTGACTTACCATGCTATCAATCGCTCTATCCCTGCTTGACTTACCATGCTATCAATCGCTCTATCCCTGCTTGACTTACCATGCTATCAATCGCTCTATCCCTGCTTGACTTACCATGCTATCAATCGCTCTATCCCTGCTTGACTTACCATGCTATCAATCGCTCTATCCCTGCTTGACTTACCATGCTATCAATCGCTCTATCCCTGCTTGACTTACCATGCTATCAATCGCTCTATCCCTGCTTGACTTACCATGCTATCAATCGCTCTATCCCTGCTTGACTTACCATGCTATCAATCACTCTATCCCTGCTTGACTTACCATGCTATCAATCGCTCTATCCCTGCTTGACTTACCATGCTATCAATCGCTCTATCCCTGCTTGACTTACCATGCTATCAATCGCTCTATCCCTGCTTGACTTACCATGCTATCAATCGCTCTATCCCTGCTTGACTTACCATGCTATCAATCGCTCTATCCCTGCTTGACTTACCATGCTATCAATCGCTCTATCCCTGCTTGACTTACCATGCTATCAATCGCTCTATCCCTGCTTGACTTACCATGCTATCAATCGCTCTATCTCTGCTTGACTTACCATGCTATCAATCGCTCTATCCCTGCTTGACTTACCATGCTATCAATCGCTCTATCCCTGCTTGACTTACCATGCTATCAATCACTCTATCCCTGCTTGACTTACCATGCTATCAATCACTCTATCCCTGCTTGACTTACCATGCTATCAATCACTCTATCCCTGCTTGACTTACCATACTATCACTCACTCTATCCCTGCTTGACTTACCATGCTATCACTCACTCTATCCCTGCTTTACTTCCCATGCTATCAATCACTCTATCCCTGTTTTACTTCCCATGCTATCAATCACTCTATCCCTGCTTGACTTACCATGCTATCACTCACACTATCCCTGCTTGACTTACCATGCTATCAATCACTCTATCCCTGCTTGACTTACCATGCTATCAATCACTCTATCCCTGCTTGACTTACCATGCTATCAATCACTCTATCCCTGTTTTACTTACCATGCTATCAATCACTCTATCCCTGCTTGACTTCCCATGCTATCAATCACTCTATCCCTGCTTGACTTCCCATGCTATCAATCACTCTATCCCTGCTTGACTTCCCATGCTATCAATCACTCTATCCCTGCTTGACTTCCCATGCTATCAATCACTCTATCTATCCCTGCTTGACTTACCATGCTATCAATCACTCTAACCCTGCTTTACTTACCATGCTATCAATCACTCTATCCCTGCTTGACTTACCATGCTATCAATCACTCTATCCCTGCTTGACTTCCCATGCTATCAATCACTCTATCCCTGCTTGACTTCCCATGCTAGCAATCACTCTATCCCTGCTTGACTTCCCATGCTATCAATCACTCTATCTATCCCTGCTTTACTTCCCATGCTATCAATCACTCTATCTATCCCTGCTTTACTTCCCATGCTATCAATCACTCTATCTATCCCTGCTTTACTTCCCATGCTATCAATCACTCTATCTATCCCTGCTTTACTTCCCATGCTATCAATCACTCTATCTATCCCTGCTTTACTTCCCATGCTATCAATCACTCTATCCCTGCTTTACTTACCATGCTATCAATCACTCTATCCCTGCTTTACTTACCATGCTATCAATCACTCTATCCCTGTTTTACTTACCATGCTATCAATCACTCTATCCCTGTTTTACTTACCATGCTATCAATCACTCTATCCCTGCTTGACTTACCATGCTATCAATCACTCTATCCCTGCTTTACTTCCCATGCTATCAATCACTCTATCCCTGCTTTACTTCCCATGCTATCAATCACTCTATCCCTGCTTGACTTACCATGCTATCAATCACTCTAACCCTGCTTTACTTACCATTCTATTTAGGTTATGAACACAGAATATTAATAACTGAATTGGTTCAAGGAATTTGGAGTGGTGCACTGCAAGCCTGGTGCAGATTCTCTGTATTAGAATGGTACAAATAACAGTGTTTAAACCCCAATGTTTAAGCCTACCAGGCTACTACTGGACCGGAGCAAGTCTTTATCATATCCGGGGTCCAGTCAGTCCACCATCACATTGATTCTGATTTGGACAATTAAATAGTCCAAAGTTACTGGTTAGGGTCCCATCATGTCTTTAAATATAACAGTCAGAGTCTGGATGGAGTCTGAACTGGTCTAGCAGCCAGGTTACCATGGAAACAGGCTAACAGCAGGGGGGAGGGATTTATTCTCTCCACTCCACCAGAGACCAGAATGTTCCGCCTCACTACTTTTGGCCCGACCAACTTTGATAAGACATCCCCCCTTTTGATGATACTGTATAAGCGTCAAGTTGGAGGGGGTCCACAAGACATATTCTTGTATTCAACTGGTGGAATCCAGGTAGGGGTCAATTGAATCTATACTTTACCCAAGCGGAGCATTGCATAGACTGCATTGCATAGTACTTTCCCACTTGTACTGGTAAAGACCTAGTACTACTACAAGACTGAGCCTGGTATTCACAGTGAATATAGACAGCATGAGGAGTTGAGTATTTGGTTTAGAAAAGGAATCCTAATATTACTACCAAGCTGAGGGAAGCATGAAGTCTTCCAGAAATACTTTGACACTTATCAAACCCTTGTCCATGCATTCACAATGCAGTCTAACCCCGAGAATGACCTTGCAGTCTAACCCCGAGAATGACCGCGCAGTCTAACCCCGAGAATGACCGCGCAGTCTAACCCCGAGAATGACCGCGCCGTCTAACCCTGAGAATGACCGCGCCGTCTAACCCTGAGAATGACCGCGCCGTCTAACCCTGAGAATGACCACGCAGTCTAACCCTGAGAATGACCACGCAGTCTAACCCTGAGAATGACCACGCAGTCTAACCCTGAGAATGACCACGCAGTCTAACCCTGAGAATGACCACGCAGTCTAACCCTGAGAATGACCACGCAGTCTAACCCTGAGAATGACCACGCAGTCTAACCCTGAGAATGACCACGCAGTCTAACCCTGAGAATGACCACGCAGTCTAACCCTGAGAATGACCACGCAGTCTAACCCTGAGAATGACCACGCAGTCTAACCCTGAGAATGACCACGCAGTCTAACCCTGAGAATGACCACGCAGTCTAACCCTGAGAATGACCACGCAGTCTAACCCTGAGAATGACCACGCAGTCTAACCCTGAGAATGACCACGCAGTCTAACCCTGAGAATGACCACGCAGTCTAACCCTGAGAATGACCACGCAGTCTAACCCTGAGAATGACCACGCAGTCTAACCCTGAGAATGACCACGCAGTCTAACCCTGAGAATGACCATGCTCTCACAATGCAGTCTAACCCTGAGAATGACCACGCAGTCTAACCCTGAGAATGACCATGCAGTCTAACCCTGAGAATGACCACGCAGTCTAACCCTGAGAATGACCATGCTCTCACAATGCAGTCTAACCCTGAGAATGACCACGCAGTCTAACCCTGAGAATGACCACGCAGTCTAACCCTGAGAATGACCACGCAGTCTAACCCTGAGAATGACCACGCAGTCTAACCCTGAGAATGACCACGCAGTCTAACCCTGAGAATGACCACGCAGTCTAACCCTGAGAATGACCACGCAGTCTAACCCTGAGAATGACCACGCAGTCTAACCCTGAGAATGACCACGCAGTCTAACCCTGAGAATGACCACGCAGTCTAACCCTGAGAATGACCACGCAGTCTAACCCTGAGAATGACCACGCAGTCTAACCCTGAGAATGACCACGCAGTCTAACCCTGAGAATGACCACGCAGTCTAACCCTGAGAATGACCACGCAGTCTAACCCTGAGAATGACCACGCAGTCTAACCCTGAGAATGACCACGCAGTCTAACCCTGAGAATGACCACGCAGTCTAACCCTGAGAATGACCACGCAGTCTAACCCTGAGAATGACCATGCTCTCACAATGCAGTCTAACCCTGAGAATGACCACGCAGTCTAACCCTGAGAATGACCACGCAGTCTAACCCTGAGAATGACCACGCAGTCTAACCCTGAGAATGACCACGCAGTCTGACCCTGAGAATGACCACGCAGTCTGACCCTGAGAATGACCACGCAGTCTAACCCTGAGAATGACCACGCAGTCTAACCCTGAGAATGACCACGCAGTCTAACCCTGAGAATGACCACGCAGTCTAACCCTGAGAATGACCACGCAGTCTAACCCTGAGAATGACCACGCAGTCTAACCCTGAGAATGACCACGCAGTCTAACCCTGAGAATGACCACGCAGTCTAACCCTGAGAATGACCACGCAGTCTAACCCTGAGAATGACCACGCAGTCTAACCCTGAGAATGACCACGCAGTCTAACCCTGAGAATGACCACGCAGTCTAACCCTGAGAATGACCACGCAGTCTGACCCTGAGAATGACCACGCAGTCTGACCCTGAGAATGACCACGCAGTCTAACCCTGAGAATGACCACGCAGTCTAACCCTGAGAATGACCACGCAGTCTAACCCTGAGAATGACCACGCAGTCTAACCCTGAGAATGACCACGCAGTCTAACCCTGAGAATGACCACGCAGTCTAACCCTGAGAATGACCACGCAGTCTAACCCTGAGAATGACCATGCATTCACAATGCAGTCTAACCCTGAGAATGACCACGCCGTCTAACCCTGAGAATGACCACGCCGTCTAACCCTGAGAATGACCACGCCGTCTAACCCTGAGAATGACCACGCCGTCTAACCCTGAGAATGACCACGCCGTCTAACCCTGAGAATGACCACGCCGTCTAACCCTGAGAATGACCACGCCGTCTAACCCTGAGAATGACCACGCCGTCTAACCCTGAGAATGACCACGCCGTCTAACCCTGAGAATGACCATGCTCTCACAATGCAGTCTAACCCTGAGAATGACCACGCAGTCTAACCCTGAGAATGACCACGCAGTCTAACCCTGAGAATGACCACGCAGTCTAACCCTGAGAATGACCACGCAGTCTAACCCTGAGAATGACCACGCAGTCTAACCCTGAGAATGACCACGCAGTCTAACCCTGAGAATGACCATGCTCTCACAATGCAGTCTAACCCTGAGAATGACCACGCAGTCTAACCCTGAGAATGACCACGCAGTCTAACCCTGAGAATGACCACGCAGTCTAACCCTGAGAATGACCACGCAGTCTGACCCTGAGAATGACCACGCAGTCTGACCCTGAGAATGACCACGCAGTCTAACCCTGAGAATGACCACGCAGTCTAACCCTGAGAATGACCACGCAGTCTAACCCTGAGAATGACCACGCAGTCTAACCCTGAGAATGACCACGCAGTCTAACCCTGAGAATGACCACGCAGTCTAACCCTGAGAATGACCACGCAGTCTAACCCTGAGAATGACCACGCAGTCTAACCCTGAGAATGACCATGCATTCACAATGCAGTCTAACCCTGAGAATGACCACGCCGTCTAACCCTGAGAATGACCACGCCGTCTAACCCTGAGAATGACCACGCCGTCTAACCCTGAGAATGACCACGCCGTCTAACCCTGAGAATGACCACGCCGTCTAACCCTGAGAATGACCACGCCGTCTAACCCTGAGAATGACCACGCCGTCTAACCCTGAGAATGACCACGCCGTCTAACCCTGAGAATGACCACGCCGTCTAACCCTGAGAATGACCACGCGTCTAACCCTGAGAATGACCACGCCGTCTAACCCTGAGAATGACCACGCCGTCTAACCCTGAGAATGACCACGCCGTCTAACCCTGAGAATGACCACGCCGTCTAACCCTGAGAATGACCACGCCGTCTAACCCTGAGAATGACCACGCCGTCTAACCCTGAGAATGACCACGCCGTCTAACCCTGAGAATGACCACGCCGTCTAACCCTGAGAATGACCACGCCGTCTAACCCTGAGAATGACCACGCCGTCTAACCCTGAGAATGACCACGCCGTCTAACCCTGAGAATGACCACGCCGTCTAACCCTGAGAATGACCACGCCGTCTAACCCTGAGAATGACCACGCCGTCTAACCCTGAGAATGACCACGCCGTCTAACCCTGAGAATGACCACGCCGTCTAACCCTGAGAATGACCACGCCGTCTAACCCTGAGAATGACCACGCCGTCTAACCCTGAGAATGACCACGCAGTCTAACCCTGAGAATGACCACGCAGTCTAACCCTGAGAATGACCACGCAGTCTAACCCTGAGAATGACCACGCAGTCTAACCCTGAGAATGACCACGCAGTCTAACCCTGAGAATGACCACGCAGTCTAACCCTGAGAATGACCACGCAGTCTAACCCTGAGAATGACCACGCAGTCTAACCCTGAGAATGACCACGCAGTCTAACCCTGAGAATGACCACGCAGTCTAACCCTGAGAATGACCACGCAGTCTAACCCTGAGAATGACCACGCAGTCTAACCCTGAGAATGACCACGCAGTCTAACCCTGAGAATGACCACGCAGTCTAACCCTGAGAATGACCACGCAGTCTAACCCTGAGAATGACCATGCTCTCACAATGCAGTCTAACCCTGAGAATGACCACGCAGTCTAACCCTGAGAATGACCACGCAGTCTAACCCTGAGAATGACCACGCAGTCTAACCCTGAGAATGACCACGCAGTCTGACCCTGAGAATGACCACGCAGTCTAACCCTGAGAATGACCACGCAGTCTAACCCTGAGAATGACCACGCAGTCTAACCCTGAGAATGACCACGCAGTCTAACCCTGAGAATGACCACGCAGTCTAACCCTGAGAATGACCACGCAGTCTAACCCTGAGAATGACCACGCAGTCTAACCCTGAGAATGACCACGCAGTCTAACCCTGAGAATGACCATGCATTCACAATGCAGTCTAACCCTGAGAATGACCACGCCGTCTAACCCTGAGAATGACCACGCCGTCTAACCCTGAGAATGACCACGCCGTCTAACCCTGAGAATGACCACGCCGTCTAACCCTGAGAATGACCACGCCGTCTAACCCTGAGAATGACCACGCCGTCTAACCCTGAGAATGACCACGCCGTCTAACCCTGAGAATGACCATGCTCTCACAATGCAGTCTAACCCTGAGAATGACCACGCAGTCTAACCCTGAGAATGACCACGCCGTCTAACCCTGAGAATGACCACGCCGTCTAACCCTGAGAATGACCACGCCGTCTAACCCTGAGAATGACCACGCCGTCTAACCCTGAGAATGACCACGCCGTCTAACCCTGAGAATGACCACGCCGTCTAACCCTGAGAATGACCACGCCGTCTAACCCTGAGAATGACCACGCCGTCTAACCCTGAGAATGACCACGCCGTCTAACCCTGAGAATGACCACGCCGTCTAACCCTGAGAATGACCACGCCGTCTAACCCTGAGAATGACCACGCCGTCTAACCCTGAGAATGACCACGCCGTCTAACCCTGAGAATGACCACGCCGTCTAACCCTGAGAATGACCACGCAGTCTAACCCTGAGAATGACCACGCAGTCTAACCCTGAGAATGACCACGCAGTCTAACCCTGAGAATGACCACGCAGTCTAACCCTGAGAATGACCACGCCGTCTAACCCTGAGAATGACCACGCAGTCTAACCCTGAGAATGACCACGCCGTCTAACCCTGAGAATGACCACGCCGTCTAACCCTGAGAATGACCACGCCGTCTAACCCTGAGAATGACCACGCCGTCTAACCCTGAGAATGACCACGCCGTCTAACCCTGAGAATGACCACGCAGTCTAACCCTGAGAATGACCACGCCGTCTAACCCTGAGAATGACCACGCCGTCTAACCCTGAGAATGACCACGCAGTCTAACCCTGAGAATGACCACGCAGTCTAACCCTGAGAATGACCACGCAGTCAAACCCTGAGAATGACCACGCAGTCTAACCCTGAGAATGACCATGCAGTCTAACCCTGAGAATGACCATGCATTCACAATGCAGTCTAACCCTGAGAATGACCATGCAGTCTAACCCTGAGAATGACCACGCCGTCTAACCCTGAGAATGACCATGCAGTCTAACCCTGAGAATGACCATGCAGTCTAACCCTGAGAATGACCACGCAGTCTAACCCTGAGAATGACCACGCTCTCACAATGCAGTCTAACCCTGAGAATGACCACGCAGTCTAACCCTGAGAATGACCATGCTCTCACAATGCAGTCTAACCCTGAGAATGACCATGCTCTCACAATGCAGTCTAACCCTGAGAATGACCACGCAGTCTAACCCTGAGAATGACCATGCTCTCACAATGCAGTCTAACCCTGAGAATGACCATGCAGTCTAACCCTGAGAATGACCATGCTCTCACAATGCAGTCTAACCCTGAGAATGACCACGCAGTCTAACCCTGAGAATGACCACGCAGTCTAACCCTGAGAATGACCACGCAGTCTAACCCTGAGAATGACCACGCAGTCTAACCCTGAGAATGACCACGCAGTCTAACCCTGAGAATGACCACGCAGTCTAACCCTGAGAATGACCACGCAGTCTAACCCTGAGAATGACCACGCAGTCTAACCCTGAGAATGACCGCGCAGTCTAACCCTGAGAATGACCGCGCAGTCTAACCCTGAGAATGACCGCGCAGTCTAACCCTGAGAATGACCGCGCAGTCTGACCCTGAAAATGACCGCGCAGTCTGACCCTGAAAATGACCGCGCAGTCTGACCCTGAGAATGACCGCGCAGTCTGACCCTGAGAATGACCGCGCAGTCTAACCCTGAGAATGACCGCGCAGTCTAACCCTGAGAATGACCGCGCAGTCTAACCCTGAGAATGACCGCGCAGTCTAACCCTGAGAATGACCGCGCAGTCTAACCCGGAGAATGACCGCGCAGTCTAACCCGGAGAATGACCGCGCAGTCTAACCCGGAGAATGACCGCGCAGTCTAACCCGGAGAATGACCGCGCAGTCTAACCCGGAGAATGACCGCGCAGTCTAACCCTGAGAATGACCACGCAGTCTAACCCTGAGAATGACCACGCAGTCTAACCCGGAGAATGACCACGCAGTCTAACCCGGAGAATGACCACGCAGTCTAACCCGGAGAATGACCACGCAGTCTAACCCGGAGAATGACCACGCAGTCTAACCCTGAGAATGACCACGCAGTCTAACCCTGAGAATGACCACGCAGTCTAACCCTGAGAATGACCACGCAGTCTAACCCTGAGAATGACCACGCAGTCTAACCCTGAGAATGACCACGCAGTCTAACCCTGAGAATGACCACGCAGTCTAACCCTGAGAATGACCACGCAGTCTAACCCTGAGAATGACCACGCAGTCTAACCCTGAGAATGACCACGCAGTCTAACCCTGAGAATGACCACGCAGTCTAACCCTGAGAATGACCACGCAGTCTAACCCTGAGAATGACCACGCAGTCTAACCCTGAGAATGACCACGCAGTCTAACCCTGAGAATGACCACGCAGTCTAACCCTGAGAATGACCACGCAGTCTAACCCTGAGAATGACCACGCAGTCTAACCCTGAGAATGACCGCGCAGTCTAACCCTGAGAATGACCAGCGCAGTCTAACCCTGAGAATGACCACGCAGTCTAACCCTGAGAATGACCACGCAGTCTAACCCTGAGAATGACCGCGCAGTCTAACCCTGAGAATGACCGCGCAGTCTAACCCTGAGAATGACCGCGCAGTCTGACCCTGAGAATGACCGCGCAGTCTAACCCTGAGAATGACCGCGCAGTCTAACCCTGAGAATGACCGCGCAGTCTAACCCTGAGAATGACCGCGCAGTCTAACCCTGAGAATGACCACGCAGTCTAACCCTGAGAATGACCACGCAGTCTAACCCTGAGAATGACCACGCAGTCTAACCCTGAGAATGACCACGCAGTCTAACCCTGAGAATGACCACGCAGTCTAACCCTGAGAATGACCACGCAGTCTAACCCTGAGAATGACCACGCAGTCTAACCCTGAGAATGACCACGCAGTCTAACCCTGAGAATGACCACGCAGTCTAACCCTGAGAATGACCACGCAGTCTAACCCTGAGAATGACCACGCAGTCTAACCCTGAGAATGACCACGCAGTCTAACCCTGAGAATGACCACGCAGTCTAACCCTGAGAATGACCACGCAGTCTAACCCTGAGAATGACCACGCAGTCTAACCCTGAGAATGACCATGCTCTCACAATGCAGTCTAACCCTGAGAATGACCATGCTCTCACAATGCAGTCTAACCCTGAGAATGACCATGCAGTCTAACCCTGAGAATGACCACGCAGTCTAACCCTGAGAATGACCACGCAGTCTAACCCTGAGAATGACCACGCAGTCTAACCCTGAGAATGACCACGCAGTCTAACCCTGAGAATGACCACGCAGTCTAACCCTGAGAATGACCACGCAGTCTAACCCTGAGAATGACCACGCAGTCTAACCCTGAGAATGACCACGCAGTCTAACCCTGAGAATGACCACGCAGTCTAACCCTGAGAATGACCACGCAGTCTAACCCTGAGAATGACCACGCAGTCTAACCCTGAGAATGACCACGCAGTCTAACCCTGAGAATGACCATGCAGTCTAACCCTGAGAATGACCATGCAGTCTAACCCTGAGAATGACCACGCAGTCTAACCCTGAGAATGACCACGCTCTCACAATGCAGTCTAACCCTGAGAATGACCACGCAGTCTAACCCTGAGAATGACCATGCTCTCACAATGCAGTCTAACCCTGAGAATGACCATGCTCTCACAATGCAGTCTAACCCTGAGAATGACCACGCAGTCTAACCCTGAGAATGACCACGCAGTCTGACCCTGAAAATGACCACGCAGTCTAACCCTGAGAATATTTCATAGTGTGGGTTAATATATATCTATCCACACTGAGGTTGGAATATTACTGTGTAATTGTGAAAACTATGCTTATTAAGTCCCTTTTAGTGTAAGAACTGGTTGAAAAGACGGCCTTAAATTTCTGCCTGTTTTGGTGGGATGGAGTTCTGTTAAATTAGTTAATAGACCAATAATAAGAGACTTTCAAACCTCTGCCAATAACAGCTCCCCACTCACAGTCCTAGCAAAAATGTTGCTTGAGAAATTGCACTTGGCTAAGAAGCTATTTCTGTTTAATTTTGACCATTTTAATTTAAAAACAATTACAGTTAGGTACTTCATTGTTACCCAGAAATGATTTGATATTGATATAAAACAGTCTGCATTGGGCCTTTAAGGAAACCGGAGACTTGACATGAGGAGCTGTGTGGACATGAGTGTGTCAGTCCTGGCAGGACCGTGTCTGGTAAAACCATCTGTAACAGTCAGTCCTGGCAGGGTGGTGTCTGGTAAAACCATCTGTAACAGTCAGTCCTGGCAGGGTGGTGTCTGGTAAAACCATCTGTAACAGTCAGTCCTGGCAGGGTGGTGTCTGGTAAAACCATCTGTAACAGTCAGTCCTGGCAGGGTGGTGTCTGGTAAAACCATCTGTAGCAGTCAGTCCTGGCAGGGTGGTGTCTGGTAAAACCATTTGTAACAGTCAGTCCTGGCAGGGTGGTGTCTGGTAAAACCATTTGTAACAGTCAGTCCTGGAAGGGTGGTGTCTGGTAAAACCATTTGTAACAGTCCTAAGTTGCCTCCTAACCCTGGGCTACACATGGTGTTTCCAACTGAAACCAAAACCAGCCAGAGACAGATCTCCCTCTTCCATGGCTGCCAGACCCCGGTTCAAATATTATTTCAAATACTCCATCTGGGCTTGATTTAGCTTGCCTGGCGCAATGGAAGTAGAGTAGTTGTGAAAGTGAAAACCCATCTGGCACACCAGGCAGGCTCGAGCAAACGCTCAACGTATTTGAAAGATTTAAAATAGTATTTGAACCCAGATCGTGATGGCTGCGGTCCCAGACAGTTATGAAATCCTGACGGAATGGTTTAGACTGCATGGCATATTTGTGCCAGGGTCATCTTTTAAAAGTGGCTTCTCCACTACTGAGATCAAATACGGTCAGAACTACGTTTTGGAACATTAGTTGTTATGCAACTGTATTTCACATGTTGGGATAAAGAAGGTTGGAATAGAATAAATAGGGAATTTCTGTTGTGGCATTCAACACAAGGTTACCTAGTAGTGTTTCTCTAATGAACCACCTGTACATCCAGAGTACCTCCTCTAGCCTATACCAGCGACAGTTGTTCGACCTACTGTAGTCAACCAAGCTTGGCTGGTGTTACTGGGTGTCCACATATCAGACAGCCTCTGCTACAGCAGGGGTGACCTGCTGGTCAGGCTGGAGACACGTGACTGGGTCAGAGCGGTGGGTTTCTGCAGTCAGAGAGAAGAGCCCCAGCTGAGCTCTTCTGTCCTCTCCCTTCCTCCAGCATTTCGCTGCACCTGCAACATCTGCAAATCTGTGTATGCAACCAATAAACTTTGATTCTGATTCGTCCTCTCCTCTTATGCTCTCTCCTTGCCTTCACATACTCTTCTCCTTTCCTTCTCTCGTCTTCTTCCCTCAACCTGTCCTCTGTTTCTCTCCTTCCTCCCCCCTCCCTTTCTTCCTCATTTCCCTCTCCTCCTCCCCCTCCCGTTCTTCCTCATTTCCCTCTCCTCCTCCCCCCTCCTGTTCTTCCTCATTTCCCTCTCCTCCTCCCCCCTCCCGTTCTTCCTCATTTCCCTCTCCTCCTCCCCCTCCCGTTCTTCCTCATTTCCCTCTCCTCCTCCCCCTCCCGTTCTTCCTCCTTTCCCCCTCGTCCTCCCCCTCCCGTTCTTCCTCATTTCCCTCTCCTCCTCCCCCCTCCCGTTCTTCCTCATTTCCCTCTCCTCCCCCCTCCTCCTCCTCCCTCCGGTAACCACGAGCACAACCGTTCCTTGATTTTATTCTGTAGTTTGTCAGAATTATCACCTTCCGTGAGAACTAGAAAGTAAATGAAAATACAGTTAGGCACACTCCTACAACCTTATCTTACGAGTGACATTAGCTTGGTATAACTCTGAAGTGGTTACATACATCAAAACAGTTTAGCCGGAGCTATAACAGTATCGGATTAAACACATGAATAAAGTAAAAATACCTAATTGGCTGCTTATTACAGAAGGGAGGAAATCCAAAACTTCACACTTCTTGTTCCTGGCATGAATTCACGTTTCATCCTTAATTATTATATCGTTCCCATCCTAACATACACGCTTCAACCGTTACGAACTACACCCGAAGACACAAAAAACCTAGCTAACACAGCGTGGGATTGTCTTCACTCAAAAGGTGTGTTGCTATGATAATAATCCCCGTTACAACAGATTTTAGCCACGTAGTTCCGCTTGTCTTACCAGTTCCCCCGCATAGCGAACACGTAAGCATTTCATACAAAAACCAACGACATAGATTGACAGGTTAATTGTCAGTTACACTCCTTCCTTGCCGTTCCCCCTCTCTCCTTCCTTTCCCTCCTCTCACCCTCTTAAATTTAACAATTATTTTTATTTCACCTTTATTTAACCAGGTAGGCCAGTTGAGAACAAGTTCTCATTTATAACCAAGACAAAGACAAATGGCCAAGACAAAGCAAAGCAGTGCGACAAATACAACACAGAGTTACACAAACAAACGTACAGTCAATAAAACAATAGAAAAAGTCTATGTACAGTGAGTGCAAATGTAGTAAGATTAGGAAGGTAAGACAAATAGGCCATAGAGGCAAAATAATTACAATTTAGCATTAACACGAGTGATAGATGTGCAGATGATGTGCAAGTAGAGATACTGGGGAGCAAAAATAAATAAATAATAATATGGGGATGAGGTAGTTGGGTGTGCTATTTACGGATGGGCTGTGTACAGGTACAGTGATCAGTAAGCTGCTCTGACAGCTGATGCTTAAAGTTAAAGGGAGATAATGGTCTCTAGCTTCAGTGATTTTTGCAGTTCGTTTCAGTCATTGGTAGCAGAGGACTGGAAGGAAAGGCGGCCAAAGCAGGTGTTGGCTTTGGGGATGACCAGTGAAATATACCCGCTGGAGCGCGTACTACGGGTGGGTGTTGCTATGGTGACCAGTGAGCCGAGATAAGGCGGGGCTTTACCTAGCAAAGACTTATAGATGACCTGGAGCCAGTGGGTTGTGATGATGAATATGTAGCGAGGGCCAGCTAACGAGAGCATACAGGTCGCAGGGGTGGGTAGTATATGGGGCTTTGGTGACAAAACAGATGGCACTGTGATAGACTGCATCCAATTTGCTGAGTAGAGTGTTGGGGGCTATTTTGTAAATGACATCGCCAAAGTCAAGGATCGGTAGGATTGTCCGTTTTACGAGGGTGTTTGGCAGAATGAGTGAAGGCTTTGTTTTGCGAAATAGGAAGCCGATTCTAGATTTCATTTTGGATTGGAGATGCTTAATGTGAGTCTGGAAGGAACGTTTACAGTCTAACCAGACACCTAGGTATTTGTAGTTGTCCACATATTCTAAGTCAGAACCGTCCAGAGTAGTGATGCTAGTCGGGCGGGCGGGTGCGGGCAGCAATCGGTTGAAGAGCATCCATTTAGTTTTACTAGCATTTAAAAGCAGTTGGAGGCCACGGAAGGAGTGTTGTATGGCATTGAAGCTCGTCTGGAGGTTTGTTAACGCAGTGTCCAAAGAAGGGCCAGAGGTATACAGAATGGTGTCGTCTGTGTAGAGATGGATCAGAGAGTCACCCGCAGCAAAAGCGACATCATTGATATATACAGAGAAAAGAGTCAGCCCGAGAATTGAACCCTGTGGCAACCCATAGAGACTGCCAGAGGACCGGACAACAGGCCCTCCAATTTGACACACGGAACTCTGAGAAGTAGTTGGTGATTCAGGCGAGGCAGTCATTTGAGAAACCAAGGCTGTTGAGTCTGCCGACAAGAATGCGGTGATCGACAGAGTCGAAAGCCTTGGCCAGGTCGATGAAGACGGCTGCACAGTACTGTCTTTTATCGATGGCGGTTATGATATCGTTTAGGACCTTGAGCGTGGCTGAGGTGCAGCCATGACCAGCTCGGAAACCAGATTGCATAGTGAAAAAGGTACGGTGGGATTTGAAATGGTCGATGATCTGTTTGTTAACTTGGCTTTCGAAGAATTTAGAAAAGGCAGGGAAGGATGGATATAGGTCTATAACAGTTTGGGTCTAGAGTGTCTTCCCTTTTGAAGAGGGGGATGACCTCGGCAGCTTTCCAATCTTTGGGGATCTCAGAAGATACGAAAGAGAGGTTGAACATACTAGTAATAGCAACAATTTTGGCGAATAATTTTAGAAAGAGAGGGTCCAGATTTTCTAGCCCAGCTAATTTGTTGGGATCCAGATTTTGCTGCTCTTTCAGAACATCAGCTGTCTGAATTTGGGTGAAGGAGAAGCGGAGGGGGCTTGGGCAATTTTCTGCGGGGGGGGGGGGGGGGGGGGGGGGTTGCAGAGCTGTTGGCCGGGGTAGGGGCAGCCAGGTGGAAAGCATAGCCAGCCGTAGCAAAATGCTTATTGAAATCACCGATAAATCTACGATAATCGACAGTGACAGTGTTTCCTAGCCTCAGTGCAGTGGGAAGCTGGGAGGAGGTGATCTTATTCTCCATGGACTTTACAGTGTCCCAAAACGTTTTGTAATTAGTGCTACAGGATGCAAATTTCTGTTTGAAAAAGCTAGCCTTAGCTTTCCTAACTGACTGTGTATATTGGTTCCTAACTTCCCTGAAAAGTTGCATATCGTGGGGGCTATTCGATGTTAATGCAGTTTGCCACAGGATGTTTCTGTGCTGGTCAAGGGCAGTCAGGTCTGGAGTGAACCAAGGGCTATATCCGTTCTTAGTTCTACATTTTTTGAACGGGGCATGCTTATTTAAGATGGTGAGGAAAACACTTTTAAAGAGCAACCAAGTGTTTAAGGGAGCGTTTGACAGTGAAGAGGGGTGGTAGTTTGACCGCGGACCCATTACGGACACAGGCAATGAGGCAGCGATCGCTGAGATCCTGGTTGAAGACAGCAGAGGTGTATTTAGAGGGCAAGTTGGTCTGGATGATATCTATGAGGGTGCCCATGGTTACGGATTTAGGGTTGTACCTTGTAGGTTTCTTGATCATTTGTGTGAGATTGAGGGCATCTAGCTTAGATAACAGTACGAACTCCCACTCCTATCATCCCTCTTTCTCTTCTTCTCCTATCATCTCTCTTCCTCTCCTGTCATCTCTCTTCCTCTCCTGTCATCTCTCTTCCTCTCCTGTCATGTCTCTTCCTCTCCTATCATGTCTCTTCCTCTCCTATCATGTCTCTTCCTCTCCTATCATGTCTCTTCCAACATGAAAGCCTGCCCATTACACACATGAATACATCAATTTACTGTTGTTGAGTAGAAAACAGATGGGAGACGTTACCTAGGAAACCCATGCGGCCTGTGTGAGCGTTGTGTGGCTTCAGGACTCTATTGACAGTCTCTGCTTCTCCTCTGTGAAGCTCTTTCTTTCCAACAGTTCAGCTTCTTTTAGTTCCAGATAAAACAATCCCTATGTAACTCAAACACTGGCACTTGTCTTTTCCTAGTAGCACTGACTTGGCTGATAAACACGGAGGACAAATGTACTATGGGCTGAAACGTGCTGGTCTCACCTAGCTGTCTATCTGAAGCTCGACTGACTTGCCTAGTTAAATAAAGGTTCAATATAATAATAATAATAGCTTAGACACACTGGTCAAACGTTTGCCTGCCGACAGTATTTAGCACCTCTGAACGGTGTCGGTACTCAATCTCTGTTTGTGTTCACACAGCAAAAACCTTTAAGTCGTCAGCTACTCTGCCCTTTTAAAATACTCCAAACCAGAAGGTGGCAGTAGTGTTTGGCAATGTATGTTCATGTGCTATTTTCTGCTGAATGTGTTGCACTTTCTCCTGTTGTGCTATTTACAAACAAACATGTGACTGTCTCAACTGTTCTGGGGAACTACGGTGAGCTTCATAATGTGTCAGGTGAAATGATCAACGCGATCAGCTTCCTCTCTTAATGTATTGCACAAGTTGCCTGCAGGTATTTACTTAAAAAGTAGCTTCAAATATAAAAATGTATTGAAAAAGGTCAAAATAAATAGTTTCAGCGGTATTGAAAAACCATCCCGTGGCCACTTCCAAATACCTCGGTATACGGTACACTGCCCAAGCCTTGTGTGCATTGCGTCTGTGCACTTAGTTAGCTACCATCCCATAGCCCACATTGCATACAGTGTGAAGTGTGACTGGCTCATGACATTGAACTGAGGATGTATGGAGAAAATGCACACTTTTCCCCTTTTTTGTTCTCACTCCCGTTGGCTCCCCCCACGTGGGGGTTCGTGCTCTCTGATTGGCTCAAAGCCCAAGTTGTTGGCCACTGACGAGCATTGCGATTCTACAGGTAGAAAAGTCAGGTTCTGGGTCGGCATGCTGCAGCTACTGCTTTTGTTCTAGCAACAGAAGAAACGTCTATCGGCAGTGACATTCTCCGTGTGTTTCATGCTTACGTCGCTTTGGATAACAGCGTCTGCTAAATGACTCAAATATATATTTTTAAAATGTACATATTTCTTGAGTAGTGGTTTCAGAGGACATTCGATAGGAAAGAGCTGAGAGTTGGTTCAAACTATAAGTAGGTTATTGTTTTGAAAAAGAAACAGCCACAGTCCTCTCATATACCCTGTGAATTCTGATCCTCTCGTTCTTACTACTCTGATTGGACAACGGTGATTACTCATTGTAATCCACACGAAGGAAATTGAGTCGGTAATATTATTATGCAACATTACGTAATCTGCTGCATGCAGTCTTTTTGAATCATTACCAAAGTGAAAAATAAACAACACAGTTAACGACCAACACAGACGAGACCTAGGACCATGAAAACAAACAGCTCGTGTGAGTGGTCGGCTGCGAATGTCCTCACCTGCTATTAACTGACGTTGATTGCTTAGGTTCTGCTCACGCCAGTGTTGTCCGGTCAGAACATGATGTTGAGGCCCATATTAAACACTTAGTAACCATCACACGACACACAGACGATTCCGGTCAACTTCTTGATATTGTTGTGTGGTTATGTTCGATGGACGCACAACACCTCAAGATAGAAACAGTATGTCACTACACAACATGTATCTTTTCTTCTTACGACGGCATGTAAACACACGCTAACTTGAGGTGACGGGGTGGAGCACTAGAGTGTGTCCAAGCTCCCCAATTGGTTGGAATGAGTGGGGGGGATTGAAGGGTGATTGACAGGGCTGCAGGCCAATCAGGTTGAAAGAGCTAGCGAGGGTAATCATATGGTGATTATCATATGATTCATGATGAGCACTGCATTAGTCTGGACTCTTCCTCAACCTGCTCACTGAGGAGATGAACTACATTTTGGGGGCCTGACTGCCTAATAAATATATTTGTGTCATTTAGCAGACGCTATTATACAGAGCGACTTACAGTAGAGAGTGCGTACATTTTCAAACAAAAGTAGCTCCTCAACTCTCTCACTGAGAAGACAAACTACATTTTTGGGGCCCGACTGCCTAATAACTAAGTGCAAGGCTAACGAGGCTGTCTCTATGCTGTCATGAAGTCATCGTGACTATGGCCGCTCCACACAGACAGACTACAGGGCTTTTACAGGAAGACATGCCCACAGCAGATATGACATCACCAGGGCCATCTTAGTCCCCTAGCTAACGACACAACATCTAGAAGCACAGAGGAGGAGGAGGCAGGAACAACATCTCCCCGAGTCTGACAGAGGATATTGCTGAGGTGAGCACCACATGAGTCACAAAGAACAAGCGGCCATCTTTAAACAAGCCATTCGCTGCCTGGACCATGAAAAGACCAAGGACACTGAATGGGGAGGAGGAGAGAGGGAGACTAAATGGATGTAGGCCTACGTTTTTCTTCAGCAACCTAAGCCCAAGTAATAGAACTGTGATCTACGACTGCTGTATGACTCCATCAGCAGTCAGTGTGTACAAATGACTTGAGAATGACTGCCATGCCTTGATCTGAACAAATACATTCTACCAGTCAGAGATTAACTGACGTTGTCACCCTGGAGACGCTGTACAACTGTGACATGACTGGATTAGTCAGGTCACTAATTTTGATGATACACACCCCCCCCAACTAATGTGATGATATACACAAACCCTGCGTGATCCTATCCCGAATATGCCTAGTAACCAGTGGAGGCTGCTGAGGGGAGAACGGCTCATAATTTTCCGGAACGGCATCAAACACCTGGAAACCATGTGTTTGATACCATTCCACTTATTCCGCTCCAGTCATTACCACGAGCCCATCCTCCCCAATTAATGTGCCGCCAACCTCCTGTGTTAGTAACCTAGTTGATGAGGTCTACAATTGTTGATGTGAAATCCCGTGTGAACATAAAAGCAATGCACTGTACCTTTAACAGTGGTGTAAGTGGACACATGCAGTAGGCTAAAAGTCAAATCAGGTCATCTCTTCAGGCTTTTAGACACCATAATCACACCAATCTGTAACCCCCCTCTCTACTAAATACCACAATAAAATAACTCTACTTCAGACGTTTCTTGACTTGGCTACATTATGAGCATGTACTGTAGCATGAGGAAATTACATTTAGATAACATGGGGCCACAGTACTGTAGTTTGTAAAGATATTGCCTATTGTGTCAGGCTCATTTCATATGCATAGATCTTTATCAAGAAACAAACTTGATACTGAGAACCAAGCCCGTCTTAAACCACCAATATGTGCTAAGTATTCTACTTCGACCAGTAGTCTGGCTGTACTGCAACGAGGCGTTTTATCCCACTGTGACTGTTGCCACAGTGCAGTAGGGACGTGCAAGAAGGCGTCACCGCTGCCTGCAGCCTGCCTACATCATACGACGGACGGCATTGGTACCCGAAATCGAAGTAGGTTGCTGGTTAAACTCCAGAACTAGAATACAATTTATAAACGTTCTGGTCTTATGATTCCAATCGCCATTCCATAGCATACAACAGAAATAGGCAAGATAAATAAAACATTCAAGTTAAAATGTCCAAATGTCCCCTTCCCTCGCCAACGACGTAACGCCATGTCGGCGTGGAGGCCATATTTTGCTGGTTATGTCGACATAGGGAAAAAGTACAAGTCCTCTCCCACAAATCTCGACTAACATTACCGCAGCATTATGGCAAACAAAACTTCCTAAAGCGAGAGGACTGTAGGCACATCGTTTCATTGCTTGAAACTGGATACATTGTTACTACTCGCAGGTCGTCAATCAGGTGTAGCCACACCGGGACAATCAAAGTTTACTGGCTAGCCAAGTTAAATATGTAGTGGCGTCTGCGTACAGAAACAGTGGTGGTGGGAGGCTAGCTAGCTACATAGCTAGGCTACAGGTTTAACTTTGGGACTTGTTTTCGCCGATATGCAAACTGATAAATATTCTATTTGGCAGATTCTTACCTGTCCACCACGTATGATGCGCTGTGATGCCGAGCACCGGTAAACGGGGACCAAAACGGGTCTTTCAAGACGATAACAACCGAATACGACGATTTATTCTACAGATTCGACCGAATCCGCCAGACAACAGCCGAAAAAAAATCCGCGTTCGCAGGGGGATCTACGCCAAAAACCACATGATCAACTACGTCAGCGTACGTATTTGCATACGATACCAGGGCCACTTCCATCCTGGAGTTGTTGTAATCGCTCCTAAAAGTTACAACGTTGGTCAGTATCAAGCCTCGGATAGTGTCCAGGAAATGACAGCCCTTCAGTGGTTGCTGGAACCTTGCTTTCGACTTTGAAAATGAATAAGCTGTTGTTGACGTCCTGTGCTCTGCGCCAGCTCAACGTTGTGTAGGTCATTGAATAGTAAGCAGTAAACTGAGAGGACTGGGCGTGTCAACGCTTGGTCTAGGGAGGGACACTACTGCTAGTCTTGCTGCAGTACTGACAGCTGTGTCTCAGGTCAATGGTGTCTAGAAGTGCTACTGACTGATTTTAAATCTCTCTTTCTCTCTCTCTCTCTCTCTGTCTCTGTTTGGCGTCTCACCTAGTTTGACATTCTTCACTGAATAGCTTCCATCTGAGTAGCTAATGAGACATCGTGAAAGGCAGCAGTGATTTATTGCCCTCCGTCTCTCTCTCTCTCTCTCAAGTCAATTTCAATTAAATTGAAGGGCTTTATTGGCATGGGAAACATATGTTAACATTGCCAAAGCAAGTGAAGTTGATAATAAACAATAAAAATTAACAGTAAACATTACACTCACAGAAGTTCCAAAAGAATAAAGACATTTCAAATGTCATATTATGTCTATATACAGTGCTGCAACAATGTGCAAATAGTTAAAGTACAAAAGGGAAAATAAATAAACATAAATATGGGTTGAATTACAATGATGTTTGTTCTTCTACACCTGTTGTATTCGGCGCATGTGACTAATACAATTTGATTTGATTTGATTCACTGGTTGCCCTTTTCTTGTGGCAACAGGTCACAAATCTTGCTGCTGTGATGGCACACTGTGGTATTTCACCCAGTAGATATGGGAGTTTATCAGTATTGGGTTTGGTTTTTGAATTATTTGTAATCTGTTTTGTTTTCTGAATTCTGTGTAATCTGAGGGAAATATGTGTCTCTAATATGGTCATACATTTGGCAAGAGGTTAGGAAGTGCAGCTCAGTTTCCACCTAATTTTGTGGGCAGGGTGCACATAGCCTGTCTTCTCTTGAGAGCCAGGTCTGCCTACGGCGGCCTTTCTCAATAGCAAGGCTTTGCTCACTGAGTCTGTACATAGTCAAAGCTTTCCTTAAGTTTAGGTCAGTCACAGTGGTCAGGTATTCTGCCATTGTGTACTCTCTGTTTAGGGCCAAATAGCATTCTAGTTTGCGTTGTTTTTTTTTTGTTAATTCTTTCCAATGTGTCAAGTAATTATCTTTTTGTTTTCTCATGATTTGGTTGGGTCTAATTGTGTTGCTGTCCTGGGGCTCTGTGGGGTCTGTTTGTGAACAGAGCCCCAGGACCAGCTCGCTTAGCGGACTCTTCTTCAGATTAATCTCTCTGTAGACGATGGCTTTGTTATGGAAGGTTTGGGAATCGCTTCCTTTTAGGTGGTTGTAGAATTTAACGGCTCTTTTCCGGATTTTGATCATTAGCGGGTATCGACCTAATTCTGCTCTGCTTGCATTATTTGGTGTTTTACGTTGAACACAGAGGATATTTTTGCAGAATTCACTCTCCCCCCCTCTCTCTGAAGGCACATGTGGGGGTCATCATAATAATAATGTTTCATATGTCATTTGAATTGTTTTTAATCTTGTTTGTGAATAGAGAGAAATTATGAAATCTTGACAAGTATAGGAATATGTATACTAATAAGTACACCACTAATATTAGGTCAGATAAAACAGCTCCAGTCTCTCATTAAGTGTTAATATTGAACAGTTCATAGATATATAGATAAAAGACTCAAACAATCTGTAGCCAACAGTGACACCATCTGTTTTTTTGTAATAGAATAGCTCGTTCTGGCTTTGGTTTTTCTAAATACAGTACCTGAACAATATATTCTTATTATAAAAAAACCTTGGTAATCTGAGATGACCCACTGAATTCTCATGGGACGCATCAATGGAATGAATCAATTTGAAATCAATCAATTTGTACCTAAACTGTTTTGCCTAAATTAAGTTCAACCCCAGTAAGAAAAACAAAACAGCACATTGTCTAAATTGGGAGATGAGGCATTTCCAAAACATGATGCAGTTCTCTGCTGCAGTGAGAGGCTTGGTGGAGGCTCAGGCTGCGGTCCAAATGACACACTAGTCCCTATATAGCAGTACACTACCCTATGGACCCTGGTCAAAAGTAGTGCACTTTAAAGGGAATAGGGTGCCATTTGGGGCGTATTGCAGGCTCAGCTCATGCATTATTCATTAAGCAGAGTGAAGTTGGGTTGCTATGGTTTGTGGACACATTTACATACAGATTTGTTTTCTAATGCAATATTAATAATTACTTTGCTGCTGTCTTTGTTTCTGTGTCGTCATTGAACAGGCTTAGTTAACATTGACAATACAGAACATGCATAAACAGCCACCCACCATCAACTGATAGGCATAAGCCTTCATCATGAATCATCATCATCATCATGAAATGTCACAAAATTGAGGGAATTAAAAGTGACAGGAGGCTGTCCAAAGCCATAAAAACAATGTAATATGTGTATGTTTTGTTAAATAAACAACAGTACTATGCATGAAGCTGTAACTAAAAGTTCTGAATATTCATTATTTCATTACTTGTGTGAAGTAGCTTAACGTAGCCAGTAGATGGAGCCAAAGGACATGTTACCTCAACATACGTCTCACTCTAAGTTGTCCTCAGTGGACAGACAGTTCTGAATACTAAAGGACATGTTACCTCAACATATGTCTGTCTCACACTAAGTTGTCCTCAGTGGACAGACAGTTCTGAATACTAAACAAGGTGGATAATGTGTATATTTACGTGTAGACCGGTTATGGACGGGCACTATGCAGAACAAATTCCGATATAAATACCACAATGTGTTGTGAATATTTTGACCAGTAAATATAGATATAGACATGCATGAATATGACATGAGTGTTGAGAGAGAGAGCAGAGCATGGAGGAAGCATCACACAATGGTCTTATTGAGGGGAAAGGTCAGCTTGGACAGCTTGGTAAGAAGTGATCTGCATTATTGGCATGGACCCATTGACCAGGTCACAGGGAAACCTCCATCCGCGATGACCACTGTGTAGGCCGGCAGAAGAAGCCGAGAACGCACACGCAGACACACGCGCTGAAGACGAGATGAGCGTCTCCCTTTTCCATCATGTTTCCTCTCAGCCTGCTCAGTTTCCCCTATTTCAACTGGCACTCCTACCCTTCTGGAGCAGCAGGACGGCTGGTTGGACAAGAGAGGTTATTGTTTCATGACTCTCTGCATGAGGAGTTTTTGAAGTGGGTCTGGAGTTTTCTGTGGAGAATATTCCATCAACGTCCCAACAGACATACACGGAACACGGTTGCCACGTTCTCCGAATATATGATATTAATGTTCTAGACACGTTAAATGAGAACATTGCAAGAACCTTCATGCGGTTTTCTGTGGAACAGGAGAATATTCTGTCAACATTTCACCAAACATACACGGAACACGGTTGTCATGTTATCAGAACATAAGATATTAATGTTCCAGACACGTTTCATGGGAACGTTGCAAAAACATTCATGTGTCCAAAGAAACATTAATTACACATCCCTTCTTGTTACTGTTTCCGAGCCAATTAAGGCCCTGATTGGTGAACCCCTGATCCATTCATAGCTCTTTGTCTGTTGACAAGGTTAGAGATACTCACACACGCACACAGTGCTTTTAACATACAGTGTTTTCAACTTACATATTTGACATAAATGATTACATTGTGCATGTTTATTTATAGAGTCATTATGACTGAACATGTCCTCCCCTGGGATATGAACTCACATCCTCTTGGTTCACTGTACTCCCATCTTCCTGCTACTCCATCATGTCTGTGTAACAGCTATCAGTTAATCAGACTATTCTTATCATTCATTTTAGTTACTTATTTCAGCAGTTGAAGGGCTTTCTGTATGTTACGGCTGTCCTCGCTGACAGAAGGTGGGGACCAAAACGCAGAGTGGTTAGTGTTCATTCTTTTAATGAAAATCAACAAAACACTTCAAAATACAAAAACAACCAACGTGACAAAACGAAACCGTCCTGTGTGGCAACAAAACCTCCACAGGAACAAACACCCACAAAACACAAGTGAAACCCAGGCTGCCTTAGTATGATTCTCAATCAGGGACAACGATTGACACCTGTCTCTGATTGAGAATCATACCAGGCCGAACACAAAATCCCAACATAGAAAATCAAACCTAGACCAACCCACCCAACTCACGCCCTGACCAACTAAAACAAATACATGACAAAGGAAAACAGGTCAGGAACGTGACAGAACCCCCCCCTTAAGGTGCGAACTCCGGGCGCACCAGCACAAAGTCTAGGGGAGGGTCTGGGTGGGCGTCTGTCCACGGTGGTGGCTCTGGCGCTGGTCGTGGTCCCCACCCCACCATAGTCAACCCCCGCTTCCGTGGCCTCCTCCCAATATTCACCCTCCATGTCAATCCCACTATTTCAAAGGGCAGTAACAGACTGAGGGGTAGCACCTGACTGAGGGTAGCACCTGACTGAGGGGTAGCACCTGACTGAGGGGTAGCACCTGACTGAGGGGTAGCACCTGACTGAGGGGTAGCACCTGACTGAGGGGTAGCACCTGACTGAGGGGTAGCACCTGACTGAGGGGCGGATCCTGGCTGGCGGAAGGCTCTGGCGGATCCTGGCTGGCGGAAGGCTCCGGCGGATCCTGGCTGGCGGAAGGCTCCGGCGGATCCTGGCTGGCGGAAGGCTCCGGCGGATCCTGGCTGGCGGAAGGCTCCGGCGGATCCTGGCTGGACGGCTCCGGCTGGTCCTGGCTGGACGGCTCCGGCTGGTCCTGGCTGGACGGCTCCGGCTGGTCCTGGCTGGACGGCTCCGGCTGGTCCTGGCTGGACGGCTCCGGCTGGTCCTGGCTGGACGGCTCCGGCTGGTCCTGGCTGGACGGCTCTGGCTGGTCCTGGCTGGACGGCTCTGGCTGGTCCTGGCTGGATGGCTCTGGCTGGTCCTGGCTGGACGGCTCTGAAGGCTCGGGACAGACGGGCAGCGCTGGGCAGGCAGACAGTTCAGACCACGCTGGGCAGGCAGACAGTTCAGGCGGCGTTGGGCAGACGGCCGACTCTGACCTGCTGAGGCGCACAGTAGGCCTGGTGCGTGGTGCCGGAACTGGAGGCACTGGGCTGGAGACACGCACCACAGGGAGAGTGCGTGGAGGAGGAACATGGCTCTGGAAACGCACTGGAAGCCTGGTGCGTGGTGTTGGCACTGATGGTACTGGGCTGGGGTGGGAAGGTGGCGCCGGATATACCGGACCGTGAAGGAGGACACGCGCTCTTGAGCACCGAGCCTCCCCAACCCTACCAGGTTGAATGGTCCCCGTAGCCCTGCCAGTGCGGCGAGGTGGAATAGCCCGCACTGGGCTATGCAGGCGAACCGGGGACACCACCTGTAAGGCTGGTGCCATGTACGCCGGCCCGAGGAGACGTACTGGAGGCCAGATATGTTGGGCCGGCTTCATGGCACCCGGCTCGATGCCCAACCTAGCCCTCCCAGTGCGGCAAGGTGGAATAGCCCGCACTGGGCTAAGCACGCGTACTGGGGACACCGTGCGCTCCACCGCATAACACGGTGTCTGACCAGTACGAAGCCCTCTCACTCCACGGTAAGCCCGGGGAGTTGGCTCAGGTATCCAACCCGGCTTCGCCACACTCCCCTTTAGGCCCCCCCCCAAGAAATGTTTGGGTGAGCCTCTCGGGCTTCCGTGCTAGCCGCGTACCCTCATACCTCCGGTTCCTCTCTCCGGTTGCCTCTGCTCTCCTCGCTGCCTCCAGCTGTTCCCATGGGAGGCGATCCTTTCCAGCCAGGATCTCCTCCCATGTGTAGCAACCCTTGCCGTTCAAGACGTCTTCCCATGTCCATTCCTCTGTCTGTCTCTGCTGCTGTCGCTGCCCTTCTCCACTCCGCTTGGTCCTCTTGTGGTGGGTGTTTCTGTTACGGCTGTCCTCGCTGACAGAAGGTGGGGACCAAAACGCAGAGTGGTTAGTGTTCATTCTTTTAATGAAAATCAACAAAACACTTCAAAATACAAAAACAACCAACGTGACAAAACCGAAACCGTCCTGTGTGGCAACAAAACCTCCACAGGAACAAACACCCACAAAACACAAGTGAAACCCAGGCTGCCTTAGTATGATTCTCAATCAGGGACAACGATTGACACCTGTCTCTGATTGAGAATCATACCAGGCCGAACACAAAATCCCAACATAGAAAATCAAACCTAGACCAACCCACCCAACTCACGCCCTGACCAACTAAAACAAATACATGACAAAGGAAAACAGGTCAGGAACGTGACACTGTATAGTTGTATAATGTCTGTGAGGCATGTTAACCTCTTTTTAATGATACTCCTGAATCACTAGGATTGTACTTTTTTTTAACAGAGATTGAGAGTGACTTCAAAAAGGGCATTCTTCCTGTTGCTTCCACCTCTCAGGTTGGTACAGATCTACCTAAGTGTCTAGGGAGGAGGGGTTAGGGCTTCTTCTGGATGAGATCCCTTATTGGGACTTTGGTTAGGGTGTTCGTCATTGGTGCTGCTGGCCTAGGGTTTGAGACCCCGGTAAGGGGAGTCACTCTACTCTCATACTCTTAGCAATATACACTGAGTGTACAAAACATTAGGAACGCCGTTCCTAATATTGAGTTGCCGCCCCCCCCCCCCCCCCCCCCCCCTTTTTTTGCCCTCAGAACAGCCTAAATGCGTTGGGGGCATGAACTCTACAAGGTGTCGATAGTTAGGCCCCTGTCTGGGATCTAATTGATAGGAAGTTGATTCAGAGGGTGTAAAGGGATTCACTAGAAACTGATTCACCTGGAGGTAAAACACAGGGATCTGATTCAGTAGGAATGATATTAACAAGGAACTGATCAGTGATTTCTTTTGAGATGAACTGCAATGGACTTGATCAGATGACTTGACATTTGATTTGACCCGCCGAGAAGACTATGTAATTACATGGAGAGCACATCAGTAGTGATGGTGAATAGGAAGCTTCCTAACATGAACTCATTGACCTCTGAGAGGACTGTTATCCCCCCACTCCCACTAGAGGGAGGTAACACAGCACACAGCTTGCCCCACTGCCCACTAGAGAGGGAGGTACACACAGCACACAGCTTGCCCCCCACTGCCACTAGAGAGGAGGTAACACAGCACACAGCTTGCCCCCACTCCCCACTAGAGAGGGAGGTAACACAGCACACAGCTTGCCCCCACTGCCCCCAAGAGGGAGGTAACACAGCACACAGCTTGCCCCCACTGCCCACTAGAGAGGGAGGTAACACAGCACACAGCTTGCCCCCACTGCCCACTAGAGGGAGGTAACACAGCACACGGCTTGCCCCACTGCCCACTAAGAGGGAGGTAACACAGCACACAGCTTGCCCCCACTGCCCACTAGAGAGGGAGGTAACACAGCACACAGCTTGCCCCCACTGCCCACTAAGAGGGAGGTAACACAGCACACAGCTTGCCCCCACTGCCCACTAGAGAGGGAGGTAACACAGCACACAGCTTGCCCCCACTGCCCACTAGAGAGGGGTAACACAGCACACGGCTTGCCCCCACTGCCCACTAGAGAGGAGGTACACAGCACACGGCTTGCCCCCACTGCCCACTAGAGAGGGAGGTAACACAGCACACAGCTTGCCCCCACTGCCCCTAGAGAGGGAGGTAACACAGCACACGGCTTGCCCCCACTGCCACTAGAGAGGGAGGTAACACAGCACACAGCTTGCCCCCACTGCCCACTAGAGGGAGGTAACACAGCACACAGCTTGCTCCCCGCTGCCCACTCGAGAGGGAGGTAACACAGCACACAGCTTGCCCCCACTGCCCACTAGAGAGGGAGGTAACACAGCACACGGGCTTGCCCCCACTGCCCACTAGAGAGGGAGGTAACACAGCACACAGCTTGCCCCACTGCCCCACTAGAGAGGGAGGTAACACAGCACACAGCTTGCCCCCACTGCCCACTAGAGGGAGGTAACACAGCACCACGCTTGCCCCACTGCCCACTAGAGAGGGAGGTAACACAGCACCACGCTTGCCCCCACTGCCCACTAGAGAGGGAGGTAACACAGCACACAGCTTGCCCCCACTGCCCACTAGAGAGGGAGGTAACACAGCACACGGCTTGCCCCCACTGCCCACTAGAGAGGGAGCTAACACAGCACACAGCTTGTCCCCACTGCCCACTAGAGAGGGAGGTAACACAGCACACAGCTTGCCCCCACTGCCCACTAGAGAGGGAGGTAACACAGCACACAGCTTGCCCCTACTGCCCACTAGAGAGGGAGGTAACACAGCACACGGCTTGCCCCCACTGCTCACTAGAGAGGGAGGTAACACAGCACACAGCTTGCCCCTACTGCCCACTAGAGAGGGAGGTAACACAGCACACGGCTTGCCCCCCCTGCCCACTGAGAGGGAGGTAACACAGCACACAGCTTGCCCCCACTGCCCACTAGAGGGAGGTAACACAGCACACAGCTTGCCCCCACTGCCCACTAGAGAGGGAGGTAACACAGCACACAGCTTGCCCCCACTGCCACTAAGAGGGAGGTAACACAGCACACAGCTTGCCCCCACTGCCCACTAGAGAGGGAGGTAACACAGCACACAGCTTGCCCCCACTGCCCCTAGAGGGAGGTAACACCGCACACGGCTTGC